>NC_141344.1:41275585-41553085 GCF_057382095.1 Aulonocara sp. 'chitande type north' Nkhata Bay
GCATATTTGTTTTCTCTCTCATAAAAAAACAGACAATTCTGCACCCAACATGGGGCTTGATTGAGTTGAGGAGAAGATCACCATTGGCGAGCAGAATCGGAGCGATGTTGATTTGAGCCTCGCCAGATATTCTGAACCGAGCCTAGCTGGTTGCTCGTGAAAGAAAATGGGCCTAATGAAAAGGTAGGCAGGATTGCTGTTATTGAAGCATAGTTTTAACACTAGTGGCATTGAAATGGAAAAATCTACCTGTTAGCTGTAATGCTCAGGTTTGTAAAGCACTCTCCTCCACAGTGTAAATAAGTATAGCGTTGAGCAGAATCTTTTTGAGTCCCCAGACCAACAACCTGGTGTCTGACACTCTAAATTTAGTAAAAAGGGGTCACTCGCTCACATTTGGGCTTTGCTTTTCTTCACTTCTAATATGAAGTAATCCATTCAGGGACATGACTTGAGGGATAAAAAAGGTCTTTAAAAAAGTCGTGGCATCTTTTCCTCTGAGTCTGTTTTTTGTTTTGCTTTTTTCATCGCATACATCAACGTCTTTTCTTTCCCAATCCTGCTTCAGTAAGAAACATAGTTATGTTTGTGGTGTGATTTGCATGTAGTAAGCTGTTATGTTGTTGTGTTTAAGATTATTGTATTGCATAAAATACTGCTTATGGCATCAGCTCAGTACACGCGACCAGACCAGAGTCTCCAGCTTGTCGGTCCCACGAACCACCTGATTCAAACAGGCTCTCGTCCACACAGTGCTCATTTATAAAGTGCTTTACAAACCTAAATATTACAGCTAACAGGTGGATTTCCCTGTGTCTGTGTAGGTAGTCAAACATCAAAGAAGCACTTACTGCTAAAGAGACAGACTGAAATCATTGGTTTCTTAACATAAAACTCATTGTTGCAGCCAGGAGCAGTGGAAACGTGACCTCCTTAGACTGCTTTTTTAGTTTTAGTGTCCTTATTTTTCCCCTGAGTTGTTGGTGCTTTTGTTAGTTAACTAATATGAACTAATGTTTGTCAGTTGAACCCAATCAATCAACCACCCAACCCAGTGACATCACATCGTGTACTGGCATAAGATGGTGCTAAGCATGTTCTTAAAAACCTTAAAAAGTAAGTACTTAAAGTTAAAGTGAAAATGAAACACTACATTTATAAAAGTCTAAGGAGCTTGCAAAGAAAAGCGTCTGGACTTCTTTAAGTTGCTTGAAGACGTTTCACCTCTCATCCGAGAAGCTTCTTCAGTTCTAAGGTCAAATGGTGGAGAGTCCCAGATATAAACCTAGTGGGAGTTTCCCCCCACAGAGGGACAAAAGGACCCCCTGATGATCCTCTAATCGCCTGAGCCAAGGTGGGAAACTGGGTGTGGGTCCCAATCAGCCAGAGTTTCGGGTGTGTTCATTGTGAAACCTGGCCCCACCTTATCATGCGAATTCCTGAGGTCAGATGGCCCAGGATGTGAGTGGGCGTTAAGGCGTCTGGGAAGGATCTCAAAACTGGATTATAGATGGCAGAGAGTTGGTGTCGTAAGCCCCGCCTCTGTTCAAAGATGGTCGCTCACAGTGGACATAGAAGCTTCTTTCACTCCTCTTTCAAACCATCTGTCCTCTCTGTCCAAAATGTGAACGTTGGCATCCTCAAAGAGTGACCTTTGACCTTAAGATGCAGATGGACTGCTGAGTCTTGTCCTGTGGAGGTGGCTCTTCTGTGTTGTGCCATGCGCTTGTGAAGTGGCTGTTTGGTCTCTCCAATGTAGAGGTCTGAGCATTCCTCGCTACACTGTACAGCATACACCACATTGTTAAGTCTGTGTTTTGGCGTTTTGTCTTTTGGGTGAACCAGTTTGTGTCTGAGCGTGTTGCTGGTTCTGAAATACACCGGGATGTCATGCTTGGAGAAAACTCTCCTGAGTTTCTCTGATACACCGGCTACATAGGGGATGACAATGTTGACAATGTTGTCACTTGCATACCCACCACGGAGGCCGTGGAGACTGTCAGAAAACGACTACAAGAAGACAGCTCCTTGGAGGACAGGACCAACTTCACACCCGATCAGATCTGCACACTGTTAGACCTCTGCCTCACCCCTACATATTTCAAATACAACGAAGGCTTTTACAGACAAAAACATGGCTGTGCCATGGGCTCCCCCGTGTCACCTATTGCAGCAACCTTTACATGGAGGAAGTGGAAAGGAAGGCTCTTGGCTCTTTCAAAGGAAGAGTACCCAGCCACTGGTACAGATATGTGGACGACACCTGGGTCAAAATCAAGACACAAGAAGTGGAATCCTTCACTGCGCACATTAACGCTGTGGATAAGAACATCAAGTTCACCAGGGAAGACACAAAGGACGACTGTTTGCCTTTCCTGGACTGCACTGTGCACATTGAAGAGAACGGCAAACTCAACATCGAAGTTTACCGGAAGCCCACACACACGGACCAGTACCTCCTCTTTGACTCCCATCACCCTCTGGAACACAAACTTGGAGTAATCAGGACCCTACACCACCGGGCAGAACATGTTCCCTCTAAGCCTGAAGGGAAAAAGAAGGAACACACACATGTAAAGGAAGCACTCAAAACGTGCGGCTATCCTAAATGGGCGTTCTTAAAGTCAGCAAAGAGGCACAGAAAAGAAGACCAGACACCAGCGAGGGAGGATAAGAAGGACAGACGCAACAACATTGTCATCCCCTATGTAGCCGGTGTATCAGAGAAACTCAGGAGAGTTTTCTCCAAGCATGACATCCCAGTGTATTTCAGACCCAGCAACACGCTCAGACACAAACTGGTTCACCCGAAAGACAAAACGCCAAAACACAGACTTAACAATGTGGTGTTTGCTGTACAGTGCAGCGAGGAATGCTCAGACCTCTACATTGGAGAGACCAAACAGCCACTTCACAAGCGCATGGCACAACACAGAAGAGCCACCTCGCAGGACAAGACTCAGCAGTCCATCTGCATCTAAAGGTCAAAGGTCACTCTTTGAGGATGCCAATGTTCACATTTTGGACAGAGAGGACAGATGGTTTGAAAGAGGAGTGAAAGAAGCATCTATGTCCACTGTGAGCGACCATCTTTGAACAGAGGCGGGGGTTTACGACACCAACTCTCTGCCATCTATAATCCAGTTTTGAGATCCCTCCCAGACGCCTTAACGCCCACTCACATCCTGGGCCATCTGACCTCAGGAATTCACATGATAAGGTGGGGCCAGGTTTCACAATGAACACACCCGAAACTCTGGCTGATTGGGACCCACGGCCAGTTTCCCACCTTGGCTCAGGCGATTAGAGGATCATCAAGGGGTCCTTTTGTCCCTCTGTGGGGGGAAACTCCCACTAGGTTTATATCTGGGACTCTCCAACATTTGACCTTAGAACTGAAGAAGCTTCTCGGATGAGAGGTGAAACGTCTTCAAGCAACTTAAAGAAGTCCAGACGCTTTTCTTTGCAAGCTCCTTTGACTACGATGACCTGGATGACTGAGAACCTTCACAGACATACATTTATAAAAGCCAGTTTAAACCATGCTCGAGCATTGTTAAATACTGTCTGTGAAGCTGAATGTAAGAAATAAATGCTTAAAATTTAAGTTTAAAAAACATGTTTAGCGCCGTCTTCTGTCATTACAGAATGTTATGTCATGAGGTTGGTTGGTTTGCTGTTTTACATTGGTTTATGTTAGTAAGCTAGAGACAGAATTCACTATGACCATATGCTGTGGAGCCTCTTCTTGTTGTTTAGACATTTTACCTGGATCCCTGTTTAAAGATGTTTTTCGGTCCATCTGTTCTTGTACGCACATGGCTAATCCCTCTCTGGCCTCTGGTTAAGTCCGGTTTACTTCAAGAATGCTGTTATTCACCCTATACTAAAAAAAAGCCCAAACTTGACCCTTCTATTGGTCAGCTATAGACCAATCTCTAAATTACCATTTCTTACCAAGATTATTGATAAGCTAAGCTAACTGCTGCTTTAGATAAATACAGCATTCTTGATAAATTTCAATCTGAGTTCTGTAAAGGACATTCAAAGGAGAGAGCTCTTGTCAGAGTGTCTAGTGACACAGGAAATTGTTCTGTTCTCAACCACTGTATCAACCAAGCGAGATCTGGTGATACAGTGATCACCAGATCTTGACAGGTTGAGGTATTGGGCCAGTGTATCAGGATCTGCCTTACAACTGTTTACTTCATATCTTTCTGATTGTTCTCTTTGTGTGGCTGCTTCCAATTATAGGTCTTCCTTAAGCCATCTTAATTTTGGTGTACCTCAGGGTTCTTTTTCGGGGACCTTACTATTTCTGGTTTACATGATCCCTCTTCAACACATTTTGAGTAGAGGTCTCATATACCTGCTACACAGATGATATTCATTTATACATCCATTTTAAGCCTAATGAGGTATTGAATCTGCATGTCTTACACAAGTGCTTAGGGTTTGTAAAAGTCTGGATGGATAGAACTTTTCTTCAACTTAATCAGGAAAAGCTGAAATTCCTGATTGTGCTCCAGAAGAGCGTAAATTTCAATAATGGAAACTCTTGGTCCGTTAGCCTCTTATGCCAAGTCTTCCATCAGAAACATCGGGGCAAATTTTGAGTCTGGTTTTCCCTCAGATGTTCATGTTCATACTCTGGTTAATTCATGTTTATATTAGTTACAAAATATTGTTAAGCTAAGTAATATTATCCCGCAAACAGACTTGGAAACTGTTATTCATGCTTTTGTTTCTTCAAGATTGGATTACTGTACTGTAAAGCGCTATACAAATACAGGCCATTTACCATTCATCATTCACCTGCCTAAACAAAGCATCATTAGACCATCTGCAGATCCAATGAAATTCAGCAGCGAATGAGAAACAAAGTAATTAAGATCTCTTAGGCTACGTTCACACTGCAGGTCTTAATGCTCAATTCCGATTTTTTTGATCAAATCCGATTTTTTTGTCTCCTCGTTCACACTACAAATAAAATGCGACAGCAAACGTGCTCTAGTGTGAACGCTCAAAGCGGCCCGCATGCGCAAAAGAAGATGTCACACACAACGCGCTCTGTTTAGACCAAGAACAAACAGTATTGTTTGACTGATGGCCGTTAATATAAAGACTTCGGACTTTACGTTTCCCAATTTTTGCTTTAAGTTATTTTGTTATTTACATAATAATGTAAATAACCTAATAATGATCCTTATTGCTGTTTAAGAGAGGAGCGGTGCTTCAAAGGATAGCTGCAGATTTCTGTCAGAATCTGCAGATTATACAGTACAAATAAAATGTTTACGTTGTCTTCCCAACAGTTTCACTAACATCTACACTGGATGGCTAGGAAGCGTTCGCGATGTCTTCTCGGGCGCTGATAATTGGCTTCAGTCTTGTGTCGGTGACGTAAAAGGCGGATTTAATGCGACTTGACCGTTCAAACAGCAGTCGCTTTCTAAAACATCGGATATGTATCGGATTCAGTACCACATACGAAAGTGACCCAGATCGGATTTGAAAATATCGGATTTGCGCCGTTCACACTGTCATAGCATGATCGGATATGGGTCGCATAGGGTCAAAAAAATCGGATTTGATGCGCTTTAGCCTGCAGTGTGAACGTAGCCTTAGTCTGGGAAAGGCTATAAAGTCAAAACATAGAACAGTGATGAACCTTCTCAGGAGTGGCTGGCAGAGCAAAATTACCAGAGTAGTGCAGCGGTGACTTATCCAAGAGGCTACAAAAGACCCCAGAACAATATCCAAAGAACTGCAGCCCTCACTTGCCTCTTTTAAGGTTAGTGTTTATGACTCCATCATAAGAAAGAGACTGAGCAACAATGGAGGTCTAAAATGAAAAAGGAACATAAAGGCTTGTCTCAATTTTGCCGGAAAACATCTTGACGATCCCCTAAACTTTTTTGGAAATACTCTGTGGACTGATAAGATAAAAATTTAACTTTTTGGAAGATGTGTGTCCCTTCTAAAACATCATGGTTATGCAGGGAAGATCCCCAAACAAGTGATCCAAGGAAGCTTCCTTACAGCAGACGGACTCACATGCTGTTCTATCCTCCTCACTGGCCATTGGGTTTTTGAGTAGGTTATCAAAGCACCTATTGGCTTCGCCTTCAGCCATTTTGTTGTGTCAAACCAACTAGCCTAATGACATAATGTTCATTGTGCATAAGTCCCAATTTTTTTTTTCATTATTATCAGAATTAAATTAATTTAGTGTCTTTGTTCTCCAGGAAAAGCTAAAGGTGGGCCATCATGGAGAAAGATCTCTGGAGAGCTTCTGTCACTGGCAGCATCAAGAATTTGGTGGGCCTTGGTACCTTGGTACCAACCATGTTCCCGGTGGAAGAGATGATATCCCTCCAGTGGACAGTGCTGTATTGGTCACCAGGTATGCAGCTATGAACTGTTTTAAAGCTTCTTAGAACTTCACTGTGAGGAAGAGAGCTGCCATGTTATTGAGTCTGACTGTTGTTCCCCGTCAGAGCAAAAACCTGAGCATTATATAAATGTGACTCCGCAGTTCCCCCACTCCCCAGGCCAGACCAGTGCCATAGAAGATGGTGAATAGAAAACTCTGTCTTGTTCTATTAGGGTCCAATCATGTGCTGCCTGATACTTATAGGCAAATACACCAATGTCTTGGCAGCATTTATGTTTGTTTGCTCAGAGATGTGTGAGGTGCAGAATGATAAATACTGAATAACTCCCACTGAGGTGGGGTGAGACAGACAGTGAAGAAGCACGTGCTGTCTTGCCAGTACATGCAGTCAGCAGTGATGACATAATTAAACACTTTTAACCACTGGGTTTCAAATCTTATGTCAGGACCTGCAGAGATGCAATACAATTCAAGTTTGTTGGTAGCATAAAATCAACTTCTGTGAGAGATGCTGAGACATGCTTATGAGCCTTCTGAAGAACAGCCGCACAAAGAGTGTGATTACCGGCAGCCATTCATATATATACTGGTCCTCAATCATGTCGAAGTTTGAGATGTGACAATGTTTTCTGTTTTTATAACCCTTAATGCCATGAGGTGTAAAATAAGACATCAATCTCTGCACAGAACACATGAAATGGCCTTTCAGAGCAGGTTGCTCAGGAATGTCAGCTGCTCTGATGATGAGTGCGTGGCACCAGAATCTATCCTACATTCAATATCTTTGCCGGTAATAATCAAAGTATAAGTGAGAAAAGCTTCGTGTGAGTATTTTACATTTAGAGCAGAATCCTTCTGCTCTAAATGTTTAATTGTTGTCTGTATCAGTGTAGGTGTCACTTCTGATACCAAGTTGTTGTGGAAATTGAGTGCATTAAAGAGGAGGTTTTATTCTTGCAAGAAGGAGTTCAGTCAGCACAAGGCACTTTGGCGTTGTAGTGAAGAATTCAACTGAACAAAGGAACCGGGCTCTACTTATATAGGGTCCCCCCTAAATCTTTATTACCCTAGTGCCTGTCAGAACGTAACTGCCCAGAGGCAGGAAGCAGGATATCGCTTCATTAAAAGAGATCCCATATACTTGCACTTCTCCGATCGACAGGGTCAAGCATAATGTTGGCACAGGAGAAAGAAAGCTGCATCTTAGTATACAAGCAACAAAATAATCTTCTAGAGTCGTAACATTGATGAATAAGCAGTTCATTTACACAGCCGTCATGTTTGCTTTGTCCACAGTGCTGCAGTTAACTACATAAATATACAGCACAGACACATACAACCATACAACGTAGACACACTCATGTCTGATTACACCTTCCTTTCACCAGTAAACCATGCACATTCTCGCTTAGACCGTTTTTAAGTTAGCAGCTCCATTATGAAGGATATCACAGACACTCATATTCATTTGATCAACATCAGTGGTGCCAGCGTCTGCCTCTCTAACACAAGAAACAGTCACACCACCCATTAAGAACGGAAGACTAGGGCTGGGCGATATGACCCAAAATTCATATCTCGATATTTTTTAGCTGGATGGCGATATAAGATATATATCTTGATATTTTTTTTTAAAAGCCATAAGTTAAGAACAAAAAGAGAGTTCTTAGTCACACTGTGTCCCAGATGTCACACGGGCATTTTCTTTACATACAGCGTAGATGTACATGAAGAAATTACTCAAAAATAAATTATCAGCATTTATTTTTTTTTATGATTAATATTTTATTGTACTTTTTAGAACACTACAGTCCACTGCGGAGACAGATTACATCGCATAAAAAAAACATCAGCATAGCAGCAGAACAGTAGAGAATACCAAACCAAAATGAGGGGGGGGCAAACAAAGCAAGAGATAAACAAAAGCATGGAAAGAAAAACAAAAACAACAATAAACAAAAAAGGAAAAAAGAAAAAAAAGAAACAAAAACAGCCAGCCTTTGACTATGTGGGTCTTACTGCATGCCACACTCTGACATCCCTGAGAGTGCTTCATCAGAATTCCAATGACTATCCCACTCTAGGGTCTAGTCTGTTCGTTTTATTCTGGACAGATATGGATCCCACTTCAGATGGAAACTCTCCACTTTATTCAGGAGCCTGTATGAGAGTTGTTCTAGTGCAGCGAGTCTCCCTAGTTGAATATGCCATACAGAGACAGGTGGGGTGGAGGGGGCCTTCCACTGGGAGATAATGAGTTTACGCCCCAGCATCAATGCAGTCTGTACCCACTCAGCAGCCTTAGGTGGAGCATAGTTAAGGAGTGATGGGTCTCCCAACACAAATAGTCTTGGTGAAAAAGGAATATCCCATCGTATGGTTGATTTGATAAAGTCATGTATCTCAGTCCAAAAGATTTGGGTTTTAGGACAGCTCCAAATCATATGGGTCAATGTGCCTACCCCAGTCTGACATCTCCAGCATTCAGGGGACTGAATGAGGTTCGCCCTATACAGTCTGTGTGGCGACCAGTAAATTCGGTGTAGTAATTTGAATTGGATTAGTCTCGTTCTAAGTTCCCTGGACACCTTTTTACTATTCTGCAACATTGCAGTCCATTCCTGATCTGTAAAAGCCACACCAAGGTCAGATTCCCAAGCTAACCGGAGGGCAGGTAGTCCTTTACTCGTGCCCGTAACAAGCATTGAGTAATATTTAGAGACTTCACGACCCCCCCCAAAGATTTTTTTGATGTAGCTGAGATATTCAATATTTGGAGGTGGTGTGGAGGAGGAACCAAAGGTTTTGAGCAATAAGTGCCGGAGCTGCAAGTACCTCCAAAACTGACTTTGTGGCAACTGAAACTGTGCTTTAAGGTCGTTGAAGGACTTGAGAATCCTCCCCTGATACAGGTCTCCGAGAACAAGTATCCCTCTCTGGACCCACAGTCTCCAGAAAAACGGAAACTTATTAATGCAGAGTTTGGGATTGAGCCATATGGAAGCCTCAGTGTGAAGGTGGGACTTAAAATTTAGTAGCAAGGCCACCTTCTTCCAGACCGTCTGCAGGAAAGAAAGAATGGGGTGGGTTTGTATATCTGGTGGGAGCTTGGTGGTTAAAATGTGCATCGGAGGGAGTGGTGAGCACAAAGTACTCTCCAGACTAAGCCATGGGGGGGCTCGTTCTGGAGGGAGAGCCCAGTGAACCATGTGTCTCAGACTGAAAGCATAATGGTAAAATAGTAGATTTGGGACCCCCAGGCCACCCGACTCCACTGGTTGCTGTAGCTTTTTAAGCTTTATTCTAGGGCGTCTGTTATTCCATATGAATTGGTTGCATAATCTGTCAAATTGATGGAAATATTTTGATGGGATTTTTAGCGGGAGTGTTTGTAGTAGGTAATTAAATTTTGGAGCACAATTCATTTTGATGATGTTAACTTTACCCCAAAGGGTGAGGAACAAAGGGGACCATCTAATTATGTCGGTTCTGAACTTGTCCAATAGAGGTTCAAAATTAGCCTGGACTATGTTGTGTAACAAACGGAGGAATGTAATGCCCAAGTATTTAATACCAGTCTGAGGCCAGCTGAAATCCCCTGGCTGGAACAGGGTTTTGGGGCAGAAGGCTGTCAGAGGGAGCGCTTCAGACTTTGACCAATTTACTCTATATCCTGATATATTAGAGAACTGGTTAATAATTCTCAAGAGAGCAGGTAGAGATCGTTCTGGCTGTGATATTAGGACCAGGCCGTCATCAGCATAGAGCATCAATTTGTGGTTATTATTGTGGACCTGGATACCTGGAAAATCAGGGTCTCTACGTATTGTCGCTGCCAGAGGCTCTAAAGCTAAAGCAAAAAGCAGAGGACTCAGTGGGCAGCCCTGTCTTGTACCCCTGTGG
Source organism: Aulonocara sp. 'chitande type north' Nkhata Bay (assembly GCF_057382095.1). NCBI lineage: Eukaryota > Metazoa > Chordata > Actinopteri > Cichliformes > Cichlidae > Aulonocara > Aulonocara sp. 'chitande type north' Nkhata Bay. The sequence goes on from NC_141344.1 coordinate 41,285,886, forward strand.
AGGTCGAAGGACTGTGATATAATACGGTTCGTTAGTATTGATGCTCTCGGATTGTTGTAGAGAAGTTTGACCCACCTTATGAATTTTGGGCCAAAGCCAAATGCTTCCATTACACAAAATAGAAAACGCCACTCCACCCTGTCGAATGCTTTCTCTGCATCTAGGGAGAGGGCTATAGCTGGAGAAAAGTCCCCCGTAGGGGATTTATTCTGGGTTGCCCACATAATATCAATTAGGCGTCTAATATTATCGGCAGAGCAGCGAGTCCGAATAAAGCCAACTTGGTCGGGGTGTATTAAGTAAGTCATGACCTTATCTAATCTGGTTGCTAGTAACTTGGCTAAAATTTTGCAATCACAATTGATCAAGCTTATTGGCCTGTAACTCTTACAGTCAAGCGGGTCTTTGTTTTTCTTTAAGACAAGGGAAATAAGTGCCTCTGACAGTGTTGGTGGCAGGCTGCCCTTATCCAGGGCTTCCTCAAACATTTGCAGGAGTAAAGGGGAGAGCTCCTCTGCAAAGTTCCTGTAAAACTCTGCTGTAAACCCATCCAACCCAGGGGCCTTGTCAATTGGGAGATTTTTGATTACCCTTAAGATCTCTTCCTTTGAAATTGGGGCGTCCAGGGAGTCCACCTGTGTCCTAGAGAGAGTTGGGAGGTTGAGGGGGGAGAGAAAACTGTTAATTTCCTGAGAGTTTGCTTGTATTTCTGAGGAGTAGAGTTGCATATAGAAATCTCTGAAGGCTTCATTCACTTCAGAGGGTTTTGACACCATAGTGCCATCCTGTGCTCTAATTGCTGCTATGAAAGTCTGAGCTTCTTTTTGTTTAATATATCTTGCAAGCAGTTTGCCAGGTTTATCTCCATCTTCGAAGTATTTCTGCCTAGCCCGAAATAGAGAAAACTCCAAATTATCAGCATTTATTAAATAATCATGGTCCATAAATAAAAGAAAACAATGTTGTTTTTGTGCATAACAAAAAGCTCACAATTGTGCAGTCAAAATGTAAACTAATAGACGCTGAGCGTAATAACAAAGAGACAGATTTCACAGCTGCACCACGTCTCTTACAGGTGCCATTTGTGGTCCTTATACACACAGTACGGTAATATTACGTTGAAGCACAGTACGTATCACTCCGCGAGGCTCCTCCTCGGTAGCCGTAATCCTCCGACAATCCATCAAGCGGTGCAGCTCCGTAGCTTAGCAAAGTCATATTAAAACATTTTTTGACAGATTGCTGAGCGCTGTGTACCACATAAAATCGGTTCGCGGTCAGTAAGCACAACCAGAATTCATACATAAGGCGCACTGTCGAGTTTTGAGAAAATGAAAGGATTTTAGGCCGTACAGTCGTTAGCGCGGTTAGCTCGCTAACACGTTGACGCCGTCCAGCCCCACGCACGGGGCGATCCGCGGTAACTCGCTAACGGAGATTTTCTGCTTTCATCTTGTCATTGCCTGCAGGTGAAGCTATGGGGGAGGGGGAGTTGTATTCAGTGAAGGAGAGGCGAGGCCGAGTAACGTTGCATAGAGACAAAAGTGGACGAAAGAGAGGCAAACCTGCGGCTCCACAACGTAACATAGACTATATCGATATAAACGATATTGTCACATCTTATATCTCGTATGAAAATATATCGATATTTTTAAAAAACTCGATATATCGCCCAGCCCTACGGAAGACTTAATACACCAGGTTGCATTTGGAGAACTTTGGACATGGTAATAAATCTGGAAAATGTTTGTTAACCAGTCAAAGCTAAATAAAGAAAAAAAAGATTTACTCTATTAAGGATTCGACTGGGAACCTTACTTATAACCTATTTGGTTCATTCTTCATCGATTGGATCAAAACACTATAAGGCTTCACAAATGCTTGTGCTATAACTAACCATCCTACTTCCCAAAGCTTCCAGCTACAAAGAGGCGCCAGACGAGGCCTGTCCAGTTTCCCCCTCACTTTTGTCATTTTCATTGAGCCACTAGCAGCACCAATTCGACAAAATGTCAAGTTAAAACTGAAAATACAGACCATAAAGTAAGCCTTTATGCTCATGATGTATTACCTTTCCTTGGGAACTCACAAACTTCTTATGAAGACAATCACACTTACAGAAAAGTTCTCATCCTTGAGGTTATCTCCTGATGTTTGTATGTGCAATAAATGTTAGATTTGTATTGTTGATTGTCATTTATGCTTAGAAATATTTACTCATATATGCTTAGAGTTTATAGTCGATGTCATATTGATTGGGGTCTGATCCTTAGCAGTCTGCAAAGACTTTGTGTGCATTCCAGAGGGTTCTGGCATTCACACCCACATCCTGGGAGCATGGGAGAGGTCTACCTGCTCTTATTGCTTCATGGTAGGATAAACGTCCGGACTTCTAGACCAGCAGGTTTAGGGAAGTTGGTTATGGGGTCACACACTGACCACACACACACACACACACACACGCACACACACTTACACAATGCACAGGCAAGGTACTCTTTGTGTGTATGTAGACGTCATATGTTAATGAACCTATGTCTATATAAAAGAGCAGTGTTACAGGGTAGCAGACAAGAGCGACTGGGGTCAAGCGAAGGAACGGCGCTTGTCCACTTGGTCTCCCTCGTGTACAAGAATCATAAAGAGCTCTGCTTGGTGTTCAATGCTTTTTGCTGTGCAGTTGAATTGTCTTGAGCGTTCCAGCGAATAGGTTTAAGCTACAAACCTATCAATTTGCATGAATTTCTTTGCTAATTTATATTAGTTATAAATTATAATATAAAGTTTTAACAGCCTTTGCCATTATACTTAAAATTCAGCTCTGTCAGAATCAGAATCAGAGAGACAGAGACAGCAGAAACCCAAGAAAAAGTGAAGCGAGGAGAAGAACCATCATGGAAGGAGAGACCACTGGCAGACAGAAAAAAAATGACTCACATCCAGAAATCCTAAAAGTGGCTGGACAAAGCTGGACTGAAAGACAGCACAGAGGCACTAATCATGGCAGCACAAGAACAAGCTCTGAGCACAAGATCCATAGAGGCTGGGGTCTATCACACCAGGCAAGACCCCAGGTGCAGTCTGTGTAGAGATGCCCCTGAGACAATCCAGCACATAACAGCAGGGTGCAAGATGCTAGCAGGCAAGGCATACATGGAACACCATAACCAAGTGGCCGGCATAGTGTACAGGAACATCTGTGCCGAGTATTGCCCTGAAGTCCCGAGGTCAAAATGGGATTCCTGGGTGGTCAAGAATGACGGCGCTAAGATGGTGTGGGGCTTTCAGATAGAGATAGACAAACTGGTGATGGCTAACCAACCAGACCTAGTATTGGTGGGCAAGCAGAAGAAGACAGCCATAGTGAAAGATGTGGCTATACTGAATGACAGTAACATCAGGAAGAAGCTGAGGAAGTACCAAGAACTCGAGAAGATGTGAAGGGTGAGGGTAACAGTGGTCCCAGTGGTAATAAGAGCACTCAACAACCCCCAAGCTATCCTAGGAACAGCAAAGATGCTGTGCAGGAGCCTCGAGCTCCCAGGCCTCTGGTGTAGAACCCGAGCTCGAGGGATCGACTGCCCACAGGGGCAAGAGGGGAATTTAAAAACATATATATTCAGTCTATTTACACTTACAGGCCAGTGGCCACTCTTTCCATTATGATGTGCACATACTTGAAAGGGAGGAATGCTGGTTTGAGCAGGGAGTCAAGTCACTCATGGCCATTGATCAGTGATCTTTGATCAGTGGCTATTGATCAATGGTGATGACAATTAATGATCAAGAAAACGACCTCATAGCCCTCTTAGTTATTACGCAAATGTACTGTTTATAATGTTGGGAAAACCTGCATTTAGCCGAGACTGAAGAAGTGTTTGATGAAATGTTTCTCCCACTGAATATGCTACGTCCAGGTGAACAGAATCAGGTGTTTAGGAGTACATATGGCACACTGTAATTCACTAGCAGGTGTGGTGGAGTCATCACCAGAGTGATGGTCTGTAGCAAGGAGCTGTACAGGTGTCTGGTTGTTTTGGTGTACTCTGTGCCTACCATAGGGGAGGAGTTGTAACAGGTTGTGTCCAGAGTGTGATGGGCCCATTTCCTTATCTTGTCCTAATCTACCTATTTGGCTTCTGTCTTTGTCTTCCTCAGTATAATTTGTGAGCTTACTGGTCTATACTGCTAGCACCAAAGTTGGTTAGCTTTCACTGCTTTATTGTTTTCCCTTTATCGTGAAGTCCAGAAGAGCAACTTGCATTTGCTGCAAAATTTTTTAACAACACACATCTTATGAGGTGGCTTCAATCATTTAGATTCATTTAAACCCAATCGGATATATTGTTTTGTGTTATTTTGTATTATTTTCTTATGTTTATATTGTGTTTAATTCATGTGCGAGTTTTAAGTTAAGGGTTTAGTTGAGTTATTTTGTATTTTGGGATTATTTATGTCTTATTTAGGTCCTGTCATGTCTCCTTAGTTATGAGTCTCTTCATATCCCCTGGTATAAGTCTGTTCATGTCTTCTGTGTGTGTGCTTTCATGTTGTCAAGCCGGTGCCATGTCTACGTCTCTCAGCGTTTCCTGTGTTGTTTTGTAGAGGTCTTGTGATGATATGTTCATTGTTTTAGTTTCACTTTCCCTGTGGGTGTCATGACGTTCGTGTGTTTCCACTTCCCCTAAATACCTCCTGTGTGTCTTTAGTCTCTGTGTGGTCATTCAGTCTTTGTAAGGATGTCTGTTCTTCTCGTCTAGTCATGTACCTCTTGTCATAGTTGTCATAGTTATTGTCATAGATTTATAGGTTCATAGTTGTTTCCCAGTTTCACAGTCTCATCACAGCTTGTCAGTTATTTATTTTTTTCCAGTTTATGTTTAGTTTTAGTTTCACCCCACATGGATCTTGCCTTGTATTTATGTTTCTCTTGTATTAGCCCAATAAAGGCTTGCCTTTTGTTCAAGCATTTGGGTCCTCCACTCACGCTCCATACGGTCTGCCGCTGGACCGTGACATCATTTTTCTAGCACAATCCATATTAAGTGTAAATGTACTCTACTTTAATGTTTTAACTAATCTCAGTAAATCAGTGTTGCAAATTCTTTCTTTTCTTCTTTCAGAACAGATTTCTGTGTTCACAAAGATGAGCCATGTGATACTGTGGGTGAGTACCACTCACTCACTCAGCTGACATAAGACATACTTGAACCCTCACTATAATCACAGAACTCAAAGGTTCAGCTGCAAGAAACCCTGCCACCTGCATTTCCTTTTCCCTCATGCTTTAAACTTCAAAAGTCCATTGAATGCAAAAAAAATGAGATCATTAAACATTTGATCAAATTGAACCATTTATTTTCATGTTTTCCTCAACTATAAAAATCTCTGTAATACGTCGTGATGAATGTGGAAGATTTCTTTGTGCTTCTGTCACGTTGATTATTTCTGTTGAAGGAACATGTAATGATAGATAATAGTAAACTGTAGGACCCCAAACCTCACACTGAGTTCTTTATAATCATTAATTTCACTTTACCAGAAAAAACAAGCCTCCCTGCTTTTGTCTCTTCATACAAGGACAAGTGTCCCGTATGCAAAAGCTCTCATTTTACAATTTCAGTTGCACAGTTTATGTCATCATTATTGCTAGTATGACTGGCAAGCAAAGATCAGGCTTACAGACTTTTGAGTGACTGAAAAGTCTGACCAGAATGAGTATACTGTAAAATGTGATCGTCATGTCTTCTTCAATAAGAAGACATGACAACAATTCTGACAGTTGTCTTCATGGCAAGACAAAACATTTTGAGTTGAGTATTAATATTTCTCTGATACTGGATCTCAAAAACTAAGCATACAAAACACTGTCAAAACTCTTTTTCAGAATCAGAATACTTTATTAATTAAGAAATTAATTGCTCCAATAATAAGAACAGTAACAGAAATAAATTAAATAACAGAATATATTACAAAGTTACAAAATAGAATATATATCTACCTGTGTGCATACAGGTGTGCCTTCCTTGGCTGCTGCCTCTAAGCATATCATGCATTTTCGGTCTAATCTGCGCTCAGTAGCATTCAGTATTTATTATTTATTGTTACTTGTGCTTATCTAGGTTATTGCTGTGGGTTCCCTACTGTGTTGTTCTCTTTTTGCTTGTTCTTTCCAACAGGTGATCTAGAAGATTTTTAGTGTCTTTTCTCCCCGACCCTCTTCCCCTCTGTTTTTCTTTCCTTCTGCTTCTCTTGAGGTTCTTCCCAACTTCTCTTGTCTATGTGTTTCCCTCTCCTCCCCCTCAGTCCTATTCCATTCTGTAATACTTTAAAAATAAAAAAAATTAATTAATTAAAATGATTATAGATTATATATTGATATAAGGCATAACATTAAGACCACTGACAGGTGAATTGAAAAAAAAAAGAATATCTGATGGACATAGCACCTGTTGGTGGGTGGGATCTATGAGGGACCCAGCTAACAGAAGCACGAAAAATGAGCACACATGAATCAAGCAAGGATTTAAGCAAGTCTGACGATAGTCAAATTGTAATAGCTAGATGAGTAGGTCAAGGTTTTCAAAACTGCAGCTCTTATGGGTGTTAATAGATATATCTGTCAAACGGTCTGAGGAAGGAACAATGGTGAACCAGTGACAGGGTCACGGCCAGCCCAGGTTCACTGATGTATGCATGCAGTGAAAGCTGGTCTGTGTGGTCCAATCAAACAGGCAAGCTATTACAGCTCAGATTCCCCAAAATTGATGCTGGTTCTGATAGAAAGATGTCAGAATACAAAGTATTTGCAACACTTTGTTTGTTGCATATGTGTCTGCATAGCTGCAGAACAGTCAGAGTGCCCACGCTGACTCCTATCAACCACGATAAGCTGCTGGTGGGAAGTACAGTGTGGTCAGCCCAGAAGCCTGATGAGTCTGTTTGGCTCACTGTGCTGCCAGCTCTGGGAGCCATCACATCACTGTTTGATCAGACCCCAGTCAAAATATATCACTGATATATTTATTTAACAGCACTGTGGATCACACGTCTTTGTCTGTGGGCTTCACAATGTTTGGGTTCTTCATTTTTTGGCCTTATGTGCATTACTATTAGGTTGCTGGAAGACTTTACTGACAGAAGGAATGTGTATACAGTGATTTAATCATTTAATCAGTACATCACAGGAGCAGGCTTCCCATCAATAGAGGACACATACCACCAGGGTCTTCTGGAGCGCCAACAAAATGTGACATGCGTTACGGGCTACGTTAACGTCTGTGTGGATAACCCCGTGCCCTCCAGGACTGTGCGGTGCTTGTCCAACAACAAACCTTGGATTACCCCAGAAATAAAAGCTGTCTTCAAGCAGAAGTGGAGGGCCTTCAAATCTGGAGACAAGAAAGGGGGTGAAAAGGGTGCAGAGAGAGCTGAAAGGACTGATCGGGAATGGGAAGGAGAGCTAAAGGCAGAAGAAGGAAAACCAGCTTTGAATCAAACCAACAGGTTTGATGCAGTCTTCAACATCGGCTGCAGACACACCAACTCAAACTCCTGCTGTTACACCTCAGACACTTCACATCTCCTCCACTCAACCTGCTCACTCCTCCCCACCCCCAACCACAGCATCCAGTACACATCCAACACACGGCTCCAGCCTGTCTCTGTCAGCCATCCAGGTTAGGAGGGAACTAAGGAGCCAATAAGGCACCAGATACCATCAGCTCAAGGGTTGTCAGGTCCTGCGCAAATCAACTGTGTGGTAAGCTTCAGTCTGAAGCTTATGGAGAGTTCCACAGCTCTGAAAAACCTCTTGTGTGGTACCAGTGCCAAAGACCCCACGTCCCAAGGACCTCTGCAGGCTTGGACTCTGGCCTGTAGTTGTAGGACCTCTGCAGCTACAGGCCAGAGGCTCTGACATCCCACCTGATGAAGACCCTGGAGTTGCTTGTCCTGGTTCAGCTTCAGCCCCTGGTGAGCTCATCACTGGACCCACTTCAGCTTGCCTACCAGCCTGGCACTGGAGTGGATGATGCCATCATTCACCTCCTACATTGTTCTCTCACCTGGAGACCGCTGGAAGCACTGTGAGCATCATATTCAACACTAGAAAAACCAAGGAGCTGGTTGTAGACTTTCGCAGGAACAAACATCCTCCACTGAAACCACTGAACATCCAAGGCATGGACATGAAGCTGTGGACAGCTACAGGTACCATGGTGTTCATCTGAACAATAAACTGGAGTCACAATTCAGATGCTCTTTACAGAAAAGGACAGAGCAGGCTGTTTTGCTCTTTTGGAGTGGAGGGCCCACTCCTGAAGACCTTCTATGACTCTGTGGTGGCTTCTGCCATCTTTTACGGTGTGGTCTGCTGGGGCGGCAGCATCTCTGCTGGGGACAGGAAGAGACTGAACAGGCTGATCCGCAGGCCCAGCTCTGTTCTAGGATGCCCTCTGGACCCAGTGGAGGTGGTGAGTGACAGGAGAACGGCGGCTAAGCTGTCATCTCTGATGGACAACATCTGCAGGAGACTGACAGCACTGAGCAGCTCCTTCAGTGGCAGCTGCACCCACGGTGTGAGACGGAGAGATTCCACAGGTCTTTCCTCCCCACTGCTGTGAGACTCCACAACAAAGACAAAGATGACCACACACATGCAGACAGACACACACACATCCAGTACACCACGGTAGCCTAGGTCTGTCTCCCTGATGTGCAATTTTTCTGAGGCAACATAGTATTTTATTCTAGTCTGTATAGTATGTTATTCTATTTTATCTCATTCTATTCTATTGTTTTTTTCTTAATTTTTGGTGCTCTTAACTTGGTACTGTCCACTCTCTGTCGTGACCAAGACAAATTTCCCACATGTGGGACTAATAAAGGTTTATCTTATCTTATCTTATCTTATCTTATCTTATCTTATCTTATCTTATCTTATCTTATCTTATCTTATCTTATGGCAATGCTGTGAAATGAGTAACGCCCTATTATTCCATATCCATGTAACCAATTTCGGCAGTCAGGGGATATGACAGATCTTTTCACATCTTGTAGTCTTAGATTTGTAGTGCATTCTTTGAATTCTGAATGTGTCACGGTGAATGAATATGATCGTGCTATGGCATCAATTAAACAGGGACCTGTGACAGACACGTCTAACACAGATTGCTGTGTTGCATTAAATAAATGGGTACAAATTTACCTTTTACTAAGCTACTGAACTGACGAGACAGAAAAACTGATCCACAGTAAGCTGTTTTAGGTAAAACACCTTTTAAACTTCATTATACTAACTATTATATTAACTATACTAACTGCTCAAACACTGTCAAACATTAAAACACAATCATAAGTGTAACTCATAAAACTCATTGTCATTTTACCCAACTGTATTACAGGTATTGCTTATCTGGGTGGTGTCTGCAGTGCGAAGAAGAAGTGTGTGTTAGCTGAGGACAATGGTCTCAATTTGGCTTTCACTATTGCTCATGAGCTGGGACACAAGTAGGTTCAAGTTTTAAACAATTGTATTGTAATCAATATATCCTGTTATTATCCTGCATTATCTTTTAAAAATGCTGTAAATCATAAATGGATTAATACTTCTATTGCACTTCTATGACACTTTTCTATACAAGTATCAAGTTTGACGCCCCTCATCTCTTTCTCTATCTCTATCTCATACCTAAGGTCTTTTATCTAACACTCTCCTACATACTCACGCTCCAGTGGATGCATTGGGGGAAAGTCTAGGTTTGATATCTTGGCCAAGATGCACATAAGATACACAGGGACTGTAAGAGCTGGGAATTGGTCCACCAGCTTTTCACTAAATAAACCAACTCTACCATTTCAGCCACAACTGTTAAATGTATGCATAACAATTAAAATCATGCACAATGCATATTTTCAAGCTACAGTATGTGGGAAGTATAGCGTTCTTCAATTTCTCCCACACCCAGCAATGGTCACGTCCTCAACTGGGTGCCCCACCCCGTCCAATTGGCCTACGTGCACCCATGAGCCCTGGAGACGCAGACTAGACATCCCAATGTGGGCTGACTCACCCTAGACAGCAAGGTGGCCAGAGCACGCTATTTGGTTCATATACAACCATTGCAAGAGCTGCAAGTTGGACTTCTTTCCGGTGGGTTTTGGACTCCGCCAATGCTACAGTGGGTCACTGACTCTGTTCGTAACTTTTAGTCTCGTCTCTGCCTTTCACAAACAGTGTAGTTCTGTTGGCTTCATCAGGTGGTGGCCCACTGGAGTGGTTTGCAGCAGAAATGAGAATCAGCAGCTCCACGTCTGAAGCAAAGCTCCACAGCTGTAAAAGGGTGGAGTGCCCACTCCAGCACAGGGACAAGTTGCTGCCCCAAGTGAAGGAGTTAAAGAATCTCGGGGTCTTGTTCACAAGTGAGGGGAGAGGGTAGCGAGAGATCGACAGACGAATTAGTGTGGTGGCTGCAATGATGCGAATGCTGTAACTGTGTGTTGTCGTGAAACAAGAGCTCATTGTAAAAGCGAAGCTTTCAATTTACTGGTCGATCTACGTCCCTACTCTCACTTATGGTCACAAGCTTTGGGTAGGGATCGAAAGAGAATGTGTGTACAAATGGTGGAAAGGAGCTTTCTCTGAAGGGCCTCTCCCTTAGAGATAGGGTGAGTACGTCAGCCATCTGGGAGGATTGCAGAGTAGAGCCTCTACTCCTCCACATCAAAAGGAGCGACTCGAGGTGCTGGAGGCATCTAAAAGAATGCTTCCTGTGTGCCAACTGGGTGAGGTGTTCCAAGTATGTCCCAAAGTGAATAGACTGGGGAAGACCCAGAATGCTGAAGAGATATTTCTTGGTTGGCCCGGGAACTCCTCGGCGGGACAAATAAGCTACAGGAGGTAGCTGGGGAGAAGGGTGGACCCTGGAGAAGTGGAAGAAAATGGATAGATGGATGGATGGTATCAGCGTGGGATGTATTTCAGCAGTCTTGTAGGAATGGGATCTAAAAAAACACGCTGATAGTTTGGAGGAAGTAATTACTGAAGTTAACTCAGAAAGATCTATTGGAGAAAAAGACTCTAAATGAATATCAATTTAAAGTAGTTGTAACATTACATCTATGGGATTGTTATGAGTAATTTTCCCCCTAATGGTTAAAATTTTATTTCTGAAGAAATTAATGAAGCTACCATGAGTTGACTTTAAAGGGATGGTTGGCTCAACAGAGCTCTGACTTTTTGTCAGCGTGGCTACAGTGCTGAAGACAAATCTAGGGTTCTTATTTTCCTTAATCAGTGATGAATAATAATGTTTTAGGAGGGCTTTTTTTTATAAAGCAGCAAACTGACTTTCCAGGCTAAATGATGATCCTCTAAATGACTGAAGTGCCATTTCTTCTTTCCATCAGCATGGCTACAGCTTTCTGCTTTAAGGTGCACGTTTGAATGCTACGCAAGGAAATTAACTACTTCTGATTTGAGGCTTTCTTTTCTGGAGGAGTTACAGAATCTACAGTCAACACAGTGAAGATGTAAAATTGTCAACAAGATGATTAGCCTATGTGGGAGTAGAGCTCATACTGCTGCTCTATACTGTGTAGACACAAGCCATTAAAGAAGATAAGAGTGGATGAATTTTATCCTGAGATGTAATTACAGCACTTTCTGAAAGACTGCTATCTACTGTGATGAAGACTGCTGCTGTGTAATGCATTATTGTAAATTTAAAGGAAATTAGGAAATGATCAGACAAAAGATGCTTTTCAGGAAATGCTGTTAAATGTTCAGTTTCTGTGTCATATGTCAGAACAAGATCTACAGTGAGATTAAAGTTATGGGTTCTTTTACATTTTGAGAGAAGCCATTTGAGTCTAATATAGATAAACTTCTGTGTTGAGGCTGTCATTTTTAGGTTTCCAAATGAATTAAAACTCTGTCTGTGTTGTTGGTTGATTAATTAGCTGGAGCGGAAGATTATTGCCACACCAGCTCGTCAGGCTGTGATTCAAGGATTCTGACAATTCTGCTCGGGTATTGGTTCATTGAAACTAAAATAAGCATCCTGCTGTAACTATACACGTGCACATGAACTGACTGACAGCACAGTGACAGAAAGCTGACACCACATTCACCTGGGAATCATGTATAAAAGCTTAAAGAAGCTTTGTGGCTGTTCTAAGTACCACAGAAGTCATTACTGTTTTCAGTCAGCAGCTCTCTTCCATTTTTGGGGAAAAATAATGAGCTGGCACACACTGTACCTCAGTGCAGTCTATGAACATGCACAACAGGGCAATGGTGTTACATAAGTGCACGCACAGATTCATGATTCATCCAGACACACTAAAGAGAATTCTCTTGTGTGTGTGTGTGTGTGTGTGTGTGTGTGTGTGTGTGTGAGTGTGTGTGTGTGTGTGTGTGTGTGTGTGTGTGTGTGTGTGTGTGAGTGTGTGTGTGTGTGTGTGTGTGTGTGTGTGTGTGTGTGTGTGTGTGTGTGTGTGTGTGTGTGTGTGTGTGTGTGTGTGTGTGTGTGTGTGTGTCACAAAGGTGTCAAAGCACTATGCTGTTAGTATAAACTTAGAACAGACAGTACTGTATGAGTGTTTTAATGCACCATGCTTATTACTGATCACATCCAATAGAAATAAAATAGATCGCAATAGTTATTTCATGTCAAAAACACAAACCAAAACAAAGCCAAAAACTTCACCGGAACTATACTGACCTTTGAAACCTATACTGCGATATTCTCAAGAGTTCTTTAAGTGATGATTATAATGTAAAAAAAGATGTAGTAAAAAAATAAACAGGACTGAAAATCACTTTAAAATGACTATTTTAATGACATATACAGTAGCTCTCAGGAGAGTTGTCTTTGCAATCTGTGCATATGTTTTATTGTGTAACACCCATTTGGAACAACCTTTGTCCTGTATAGTGTGTTCTGTGGAGAATTTTGTATTATATATGTTGTAAGTTGGTGGCTTTTAGTCATTTTTAAAGTGTTTCAGCATATTTGTGTCCAGACATTTTGATCTGGACTTTGATGGAGCAATAATTTATTCTATTTATTAGTGCAAGTGTATCATTGGCTTACTGTCTGGCCTAGACAAAGCCCATTTGGTCACAATGTACTATGAATGGAGTGGGGTTTCTTCTGCCAAGGACTATTTTAAGGTCTACCTATGGGAGTGTAGGATCTTTGCCTGACTAATGATGGTAGCGTTCATGTTTGGAGACCTGAGGATTGAATGCAATTCTTAACATGCTGACTGTGGTGCAGAAAATGCTTCAGATTCGATCGATGTGATCAAGTACAAAAATTGGGAGTTTGGGAAGTCCGGGATCATCTTCAATCTACTCTATGTATACTATCCTGTCTTTTCAGCATGGGAATGAGCCATGATGATGACCACGCCACCTGCATTGGCTATTCCCATATAATGTCTGGTGAGTGGGTGAAAGGAAGAAATCCCAGTGATCTTTCCTGGTCGTCCTGCAGTCGCAATGACCTGGAGAATTTCCTCAGGTACAAAACACAAGTTGGAAAGTCTCTCTTCTCGAGTTATTGTTGTTTTACATTGTTTACATAGCTAGCTAAAGTCTTTGCCAAGGAATAGTGTCTTGTCTAAAAAGTCAAGTTACAATGAAAATATAAAAAACATGCATTGTGGATGTTGATATCATCAATTACCACCTATATCTCTTTTCAAAAGAAAAAACTAATACTGTTTAAATATCCCTGCTGTAAATGCCAAGTCTCTTGTGAATGGGACAATAAAAAGAAAATGAAAAGAGAATTTTTTTGAAGTAAAATTGATTATTGTTAGCAAACCTGATCAATGTCTCTTTTTGGTATTTCAAACAGATCAAAAACCAGCACCTGCCTACTTCACACAGACCTCAGGAGGCGTTACCAGGTCCAGCTGCCCCCCAAGCTGCCCGGCATGCACTACAGTGTGGTTGAACAGTGCCAGATCCTTTTTGGAACCAATGCAACCTTCTGCAGTGAAATGGAGGTACAATCCCATTGCACCTGTGTATAATATTTGATATATTAGGCAGCTTTTACTAAAGGAGGTGGGATTTTAAAATTTCAGAAATCTTCCCATAAATAGCAAAATAGTTTAATGGTTGCTTTTTTTTTAAAACTCTTCAGAAAGTACTATTCTGACTATTCTCATAATAAAAATAAGACACCTTGTCCCATGCTTCCCGCTTTGTGCTTTTGGATGAAGCAATAACAAGACACCATCCTTTTAAATTACCGTATTTCCCGGACTACAAAGCGCACCTGAATATTAGCCGCACAAGCTAAAATCAGGGGAAAATCCTGTTTTGTACATACATTAGCAGCACCTGACTAAAAGCCGCAGGTGTTTCAATGTTGACTTATCATATGTAAGAGAATATGCACAAAGGGAATCAGGAAAGAGATGGCTGTTTGGAGACACACCCCTTTTATTAATATTTTGAAAAACAAGTTATGGGTACATATTTGCACATGTAGTACATAACAATAACCTACAGCACACCAGAAAAATAGATTCAGCCTACCTTTTAGGCTCAGGTGCAGTGACACGGCTTTAACAAGAAGAAAAGTCAGTCATTCACCATCTTTCTCTTCTTCCTGCGCACTGAAACCACCAAAGTCCTCTCCTCCAGTGTCGGAAACGAACAGGCTCTCCGCTTCTCTCCTTCGTTGTCACTTTCAAAACCAAAGAAATCCTCGTTGTCAGTGTCGGAGTCGAACACCCTCAGAAGGGCCGTGGCGGTGTCCTCCTCTCCATCAGGCAGCAGTCCAGCCCAAATGACTATGTGAATGGGTTCAGGCAACAATTTATTTGTTGCAGGTGAGCTGGCAAGGGAGACATTGGTTGCATCACCGGCTAAAATAAAAGAGAGATATGATCGCTGCGCTAAGTTGTGTGAGTTTAGTCCTTGGCTCTTTCTCCACTGGTGAGTTCACCATTATAGGCCAAGAACTATGTGATTTCAGCTCCTGGTCATCAGAAGTCGGTGAAGTTATTTCATGTTAATTTGTTAAAACCTTGTCATGTCTTCTCCTATTTGTCAAGGAGGAGATACAGTTGTCAGTCCCCTTTTGGTAGCTAGTGGAATCCGGACCATTTGCCTGAAGCTCAGGCTTGTAAACTCATTTTGAAATACAGTATCTGTGTTTGCTAGGTGATGTGCTTTCTTGCACAGATTGAGTGGAGCATGACCTTGATGTAGGGGATGCACAGCCTATTTTCCAGCATTTTTAGTTTGTCTTTGGAACCATAAATGTCTAGAAGCTGAGGTAGAGTACATGCTCCATGGTTGTTGGTGCAAAAGAGTGAAAGAGGAAAAGTTTTATTGTGGTTTGATCAGAAAATGTTACTGACAGGTGCATTGTCAAAAAGAGCACATGAAGTGACAGCTTTTATTACTTGATCTTGGTTGTATTCCTAGAATGTGATGGCATTTGGCTTGAGGAATGCAAAAGCCATCTTTCAGCACCATATTGGTGGGTTGATGGACAGTGTAGTATATTTACATGATTTGGTGGTTAGAGATATGCACACCGACCACTAGGATATTGTTTCTCAAACTTTTTCAATAATGTCCTTCAAATATTTTTGCCTGTGACCAGCTGATAGCATTTTTAGTATGAAAAGTAAGGGTCTAACAATTCCACAAAACCATTTGTTTTCATTGGAAGAAATTAACAAAATTAATGGTTTAAAAATACTGTATGTATAAAAATCTTCCTCTCACCCGCTGGGGATGACGTGCATGTGTTCAAGCTCGAGTTGTGGGGGAGACAGGTCCCTTTTTCCTTTTCGTTTTTCTGTCTAATATATTTATTATCTTGTCATCGGCAGTAGATGCTCATATGCTTTGTTTTTATTGTGGGATGTTAACAAGAAGTTTTGTGTTTACTTTACTGATTCTATTCATTCTTTTAAATCACAGCTTAAAACATATCTTTTTAAACTTGCCTTCTCCACCTTTTAATTGCTGGTTTGTTTGTTTGTTTGGTTGCTGTGACCTATTGACCTCTTGTATTAATTCCCTCCTATCTTTCTATTGGTGTTTTTTATTATGGTGGTACAGCTTTTATCTTGCTATTACCCATGTGCTGTAGTCATTCTTATTGGTAGCTTTTATCTATGAACATAACTCCTTATTTTTATTTATCCGTTATCAATGTTTGAACCTTTTATTGTTTTATGTAAAGCACTTTGGTATGCCCAAGGCTTTTAAATGTGCTCTATAAATAAAGATTGTTGTTGTTGTAAAAAGACAAGAGAAAAGAAACAATATGTTTTGAAAGAGTTTGGTGGTAAATTAATCGAAACATTGAACATATTATGTTAACACCCGCATTTATGTGGGAATTCATGTTATCATCTTTATGTCTCAGCACCTCATGTGTGCTGGGCTGTGGTGCTTAATAGAGGGAGAGACATCCTGCAAGACTAAACTGGATCCTCCCCTGGACGGAACGGAGTGTGGGGCAGACAAGGTAGGACTGTTTTGCTCAAAAACAATCTGCATCCATTCACCAATCCTCAGAGCTACAGGTCGTTCAGGCCAGTAGCTTATATTGCGTGTTAGCTTGACAAAATTACGAATAAAGTATTTGTGAAAACATCTCAATATGTTTTTGTCAGTGGTGCAGGGCAGGCGAATGTGTCAGTAAGACTCCCATCCCTCAGCATGTGGATGGTGACTGGAGTCCATGGAGCCAGTGGAGCTTGTGCAGCAGGACCTGTGGTACTGGAGTCCAGTTCAGACAGAGGAAATGTGACAACCCTCCGTACGTCACCAGTTTGTCTGTGTATTTGCTTACTAATGTTACACGTTCGCCTACCTGAGACCAGAAAGCAAAGAGGGGGCATTTTGTTATGATTTCAAATTTGGTCTCATTAACATCACAAGTATTTGAAGTTAATATAACTGAAAAATTAAAATATTGCAAAAACTTTTCTTTTGTGAATGAATCTCAAAGGTAAACTTTAACATATCTCGAGATTTTTTTGTTTCATTTTCATTTTGATGGTGGCTTTTATCCCACAACAATTCAAAGGTAAGTATGCCAGATGATTAGAATATTTCATGAGATCAGTCTACAAAGGATTTATAGCACCGAAATGTCCAATTTCTGAAAAATGTATTCATTTATATATTACATATGCTGACTGTGAAACAGAAACACTGCAGCTGCTGATTAAGACCACAAGCTAATATAAAGTGTGGTCACATAGCAAGGGTCTTTTTGCAATCAGAAGAGGTGTCCCCTTGCTGGCTATTAAAAAGAAGTATGAGGTTTAAGGCACTTTGCAGGTATTAATCTACTGAATAAGGTTTAAATAAATACTGCTTTTAGTACTAAAAAGGTCCTTACAGGCATTATGAAATGTATGTAATGCTTACATGTGTTACTTTAATACTAACGCTCCAGTCTTCTTGTTTTCTAAACTAAGTGTTCACACTGTATGTGTTTGTGTGCGTGTGTGTGGGCACAGACCTGGTCCAGGTGGGCGACACTGCCCACAGGCCAGTGTGGAACACAAGGCCTGTGAAGCCCCTCCCTGTCCCAAGGGGTCACCCAGCTTCAGAGATTTGCAGTGTCTATCCTATAACCAACAAGCCAACAAGAAGGGCGGCATGCTGACTGCTATTGTTAATGACGGTGAGTTCCATAGAACGTCGTACTGCACAGTTACAATCATTACAATCAGTGCCTTTCAATAGTGTGTTTGTAAAACTCTGAAGCACATCGGCAGTTTATAAATTTGTCTGGAAGCATGTCTGGGCATCAGATTTCAAAACTATGGCAATGCTTTTCAAATCATATATTGTCATGTGTGGTGCGAGCGGAGCTGAATCAGAACCAGACGGTGTGGAGGCCTCTGGCAGAGACAGAGCTGGTTGGAGCTGCGTAGTGCACACAGTCCACTCAGGACACTTCTCAGGCTCGGACAGCAATGCCGAGTAAGTAGCTGGCTGGATAAGCTCGCCCAATTCCCCAGCAGACAACAGAGGAGGCTGGGTTGGCTTGCCTGAGCTCTCAGTGGAGACAGGAGGCTAAGACTGCCCGGCTGAGCTTCAAGCGTAGACAGACGACTGAACAGGCTGAATGGATTCAAGAACTCAGGGGTCCAGACGTGGCTGACGCCTCTCTGGACCCCTGCGGCTAATGCTTGGCCTCGTCCACCACAGCTGGAAAACTCAAAAACCAATCTTATTTGTGGTCATCTATCGTCCACCTGGGCCTTACACAGAGTTTCTGTCTGATTTCTCAGACTTTTTATCTGATTTAGTTCTCGCTGAAATAATGCTAAAAATGACAGCCTCAGCACGGCATTCGTTAATAGACTCATTTGGTTTCTCTCAAAATGTAAAAGAACCCACCCACCAATTTAATCACACACTTAACAGTGTTTCCCGAAAACCCTCTCCTGTCTGATCATTTCCTGATAACATTCATCAGGAGGAGTAGGCTTCATCACAGCAGATCTTTCTGAAAGCACTGTAACTAAGTTTAAGAATATAATCCACCCACTGTTATCATCTCCAATGCCCTGTACCAACACAGAGCAGAGCATCTATCTGAACACTGCTCCAACAGAGGTCGATTATCTTGTTAATAATTTCACCTCCTCACTACGTACGACTCTGGATACTGTAGCTCCTGTGAAAACTAAGGTCTCTAATCAGAAGTACCTGACTCCGCGGTATAATTCTCAAACACGTAGCCTAAAGCAGATGACTCGTAAGCTGGAGAGGAAATGGCGTGTCACAAATTTAGAGGATCATCATTTAGCCTGGAGAAATAGTTTGCTGCTTTATAAGAAAGCCCTCCGCAAAGCCAGAACATCTTACTATTCATCACTGATTGAAGACAATAAGAAGGTTTCTCTTCAGCTCTGTAGCCAGGCTGACAAACAGTCAGAGTACTATAAAGGTTGTCCTTTAGGTGATTGTTGTTGTCATTTGGCGCTATATAAATACACAGAGGAT
This sequence comes from Aulonocara sp. 'chitande type north' Nkhata Bay, assembly GCF_057382095.1. Taxonomy (NCBI): domain Eukaryota; kingdom Metazoa; phylum Chordata; class Actinopteri; order Cichliformes; family Cichlidae; genus Aulonocara; species Aulonocara sp. 'chitande type north' Nkhata Bay. The sequence goes on from NC_141344.1 coordinate 41,304,898, forward strand.
AATGAGGGAAAAACAGCTGGGACTAATTACATATAATAAGACAAGGAAGCAAAAGTGAAAACACTGAACACAGGAAGTGTCAAAATCAAACAGGAATCATGACACATTCACAAAGACGTGGACTTGACACTGTGACATGGAGACTGACAGAGGAGAGCGTGGAGCACGGAGACCACGAAACAAGTGAGACCCAGCAAAACACCGAGACAGAAACCTAAAGACTGAAACTATAACATAAGCACAAGACCATAAAGAGAACTGTGGGTCACAGAGCACCGTGACATATATCATATGTAACTCTTAATCCATAATGTCAGTAACATGAGTGGTTAGGTTAATGGATCATATTGGATTATGCTTTGTTTATCCCAATATCTGCTCCCACAGTTTTAGCCATTAACAAGCCAGTACTGAGTCTGGGATGGGTACACTGCTGTGTACGAGGCATTCGTTTAAAAATATTGTAGTTTTGAATTGGGGCAAACCAATCAACTCAACTGATTTGGATGCCAGCACAAATATATTAAATAAGTTAAATGTGAGAGCATCCTCTGGAGCAGGGGTCCCCAACTCCAGGCCTTGAGGGCCGGTGTCCTGCAGGTTTTAGATGTGTCCTTGATCCATCACAGCTGATTCAAATGGCTAAATGACCTCCTCAACATGTCCTGAAGTTCTCCAGAGGCCTGGTAATGAGCTAATCATTTGATTCAGGTGTGTAGACCCAGGATGAGATCTAAAACCTGCAGGACACCGACCCTCGGGGACCCCTGCTCTAGACCCCTGGGTGATTGGATCCCAGAGGTACAGAACAGGTAAGAAAAACCACTTAAATCACTCCAGTTGGAGTATAAAAAGTAAAAGCTCACACTGTATGCACAGAACTGTTAGGTAAAGTCCTCCAGTCATGTTTTTTCTGAATAACACTGAATACAGTTTTTACCCCTTAGCTGAAAATCTTGTGAATGTGATAACTTGAGAACAAAGCGAAGGGAATTTTAAATTGATACCATAAGTGTATCTACTGGACAGCTAAGGGATAGAACTGGCAGCTGCCCGTATTTTTTTAATTATACTGAATGTAGAAATGTACATCCCCAATTCCACAAAAGAAAAAAAGGAGGCTGTGTAAAATGGCAATAAAACTGAGCAAACATGTAATTTATTCCCAAGAGAACACAGGAAATATGTGAGACATTTTACTATTTCATGAAAAATATTAGCTTACTTTTAATTTGATGGCAGCAACACTTATCGGGAAAACAAATGGCTGGAAAATGAAGTGGTACTAAAAAGAAACCGTACAAAGAACAATTGAAACTAATTAGGTTGGATGGTACCAGGCTGAGTTTCACCAATCAGTTTAAAAACTGCAGCTACAAATTCTAGAAAGATTTCTGTGAGTAATTCATCATCTATAGTACATAATGTAATCAACAGAAATCAGTACTGGATGCCTGTGATCTTCAGCCTGTCAGGCAGCAATACATTCAAAGCTGACACGACTCTGTCACTGAATACTTTTAGAAGTCATTGTTTGTGAACCCAGTTCACCATGCCATTAATATTTCTATTATTTTGAATTAACACCGGCTCAAAATCAGACTTGACTGTCATACATGCATACATCTTACAACTGGATTTTGTGTGTGTTTATGAGCAGATAAGCCATGCATGTTGTTCTGCAGCCCAGTGGGCCGAGACATCCCAGTTCTGATGGCTGACAGAGTAATGGATGGGACTCCCTGTGGACCGTATGAGGTGGACCTGTGTGTTAATGGAAGATGTCAGGTACATATGTATCCAATATTGCACATATGTGATGAAATAGACCACATACAGTTTGACTTCTTTCCATTCGTGACTTCTGTCTTCTGGGGACCTCCCAGCTCTAGATAGATTCAGTAATTCCCGAGCAAAAAAAAAAGCTTTGGGATGTCACTGTGACATACTACACCAGCTGAGCGCATAGCTGGACTGGCCATTGGGCCGATGGTGATTTTTCATTTCTGTTTGTTTGTTTTTGTAACGGTATAAAGAATGAAAGGTGGTGGATTAGCCAATTGGTCATGATCAACTGTGGGCTGGAGAAATTACAACACATCTGTATTGAGGTGAAAAGGAACGTGATCCGTCCCGTACATCAGCTAGAATGGGAAAAAAAAGACACAAAGCTGGAGTTATTCTGTCTTTGCTGCACAGCTGCCTCTTCTCCCATTCTCTCCCTCTCCTATCAGCTGATCGTCTCTCTTGTTTATTTATCGCCCACTTTGCGCCAAAAAGAGGAAACCAGCAGATGTCGCGCTAAACAACAGCAGCACGTTTAAGCTTGATCAGCTGTTAGAATTTATTTAATATCACTTTCTAGTATCAGCTGATGTTTGCTGGAGCCACAGCTGTAAAGCTGCTGGTCATGATATTGGTTTGGAAACATGAAGGTGATCCACTGTATACAAATCCTACATATATACCAACAAGACAGTGTACATCACTGTCACAACAGCGTTTGTTTTAGTTCAAAGGCTTTATGGTTTTTCCTGTAACACCTGGTGGTGTAGTCGGACGATTTTTTGTCCCAGTCCAGCCCTGGCTATTTGGGTGGTCAAGGCGCAGACTCCCAGCACATCATTTTCAAACCCCCTGCGGTCTTTCGCTACTTGGGTTAAACACGATATATAAGTCACTTAGATAACTGCTAAATGTTAATGTTTGGTTTATTTCAGTGTTTGATTTGTTCATGAGTAAATCGGTTTGGCTGAGATTAAAGTTCAGCTTCATAACTGGACCGTTTTAAGTCTTACCTGTCACCATCCTCCCTACTCTGGTCTCTTAAAGAGCACTTAGCAGAAATATTAAACAGCCTAACTAATAGGATTACCACTTCCCATCAGCAATATTAGGGAACCACCCCCCCACCCTCTACCTCACAATGCTTAATCAACATAATCAACTTTAATTTAATGCATGTGTAAAACAAATACACAGAAATCAATTATTTTTCTACAATATTTAAATGGACTCAACATCTTTCTTCAACAGAACTGCAGACTGCACAGATGGTACAAGTACTATAGCTTAGTGTATATTAGACTTAACAGTTACTATATACAGTAATGGACTTCTATACATGTAATCAGATGACCATTTTGGTTAAGATTAAGAGAATTATTATTTATTAAAAGTTAGTCATTTTTAATGAAATAACAAAGAAAATTATTTCCTTGTGCCCCCCTCTCCCTGTTAATGCCCTACCTGCCCCCCTGGCAACACTTTGCTAGACCCGCCCCTGCACAGTTACCAGCTGTCAGCTGCTTAGAAAAGGATCCTGGTGTTATTTGTCTCTCAGAAACAGTTCATAACTTCAACTCATTCATGTCACCTAAAAGGTAAACCTGTTTCTCCATCACCTGTTCAGCTCTGATGATTCAGTAAGGACATCTCCTGGTTTCATGTTTCCCTCTCACCACATATCCAAACTGACATCATGACCAGCAGCTTTACAGCTGTGGCTCCAGCAAACATCAGCTGATACTAGAAATTAATATTAAATAAATTCTAACAACAGCTGATCAAACGTGCTGCTGCTGTTTATCCGCTGGTCTCCTCTTTCTGGCGTGAAGTGGGCGATAAACAAATAAGTAAGACGGGACTTGCGACAGAAAAGCCAATCAGCTGATCATTGATCAGTTTCTTAATTGAAGTAGCAACAAGGAGGGAGGGGAGAGAATGAGAGAAGAAGAGGCAGCTGTGCAGCAAAGACAGAATAACTCCAGCTTTGTGCCTTTTTTCATTCTAGCTGATGTACGGGAAAAATCGCTTCCTTTTCGCCTCAATATGAAACTCCGATGGCCAGTCCAGTTGTGGCTCCATATATCAGTTGTTAAGGTAAACATTGAAATACTATGCAAACATTCAGAGATGCACTTACACACTTGTTTTACTTCTCTGGGATAGTTTTCTCTGAGATGAAATGCTGCGGTTTGGAAGCAGGTAGCAAGGCTCCAAATGCTCCACCAGACCACTGACATTTCTTGCAGACAACAGCAGCTCTATCACATACTGCTCTGATGCGCTGAGCTGGGTTAGGCCAAGTAGCGCCTTTTGTGAGGTGATTTTGTGATACTTCGGATCGGATAACGTTTTTTATTTCTCTCCGATATCCAATCCAGTAATTTAGGTCAGTATCGCACCGATACGTAATATCGGATCGGTCCATCTCTAATTTTCACGTACTTTACATTTGTTTTGTAGTTGTGTGTCTTATTTTGAAATAAATATTTAGGCGTTACCATATCGACCAAAGGGGGAGAGAGGAGGATGTTACTCTCAATGTTGTTGGCGCATTTCAGGAGGACACTTCTAATAAAGTTACACAATTACGCCGTGAATTTGCGTTGATTATTATATTTTCAAAATACCACAGTTTTTGTTTTGGTCGTATCATTTTATTTTGTTGTATTTATTCACGAAACGTTAAGGCCGGTCCGTGAAAATATGTGTGAAATATGTGAAAACGATGTGCCGGGAGCCGCACCTTGACCACTTTCGGAGATGTCTGGTGGGTAACAGGCATCTCCGAAAACGTTAGAGCACTTTTGCAAATATGTCTTGATGAATCGAGCAGATATTTGAAGTTTACGCAGCACCATTCTCGACTGAAAATATTTTAAAAGTTTATTTTGTGATCCAGAAAGAGTAATATTTCAAACTTCGCCATTGTGCGTCCCTCCGCCACTGCCTCGTTTGAGTGTTGGACGAAATGCATTCTGGGATGCTGCATTTCGTCATTTCGAGCTGATTGGAGACCAAAACAACCAATCAGATTTTTTTGCATCCAAGTCTGTGATTGGCTGGTTTTGTGGCGCAAACATAACGGTGTAGAGAAAGAGTTGAACGTCCACGGGCAGAAATGTTGAGAGCGTGAGCAACACGTTGCGAGCGAGCGCAAATGCAAAAACTGAGCGAGAGGGGCTGCTGTGTCTGTGTGGATAATAGCAAACACTGAAATACATTTTTTGCAGGCAGCAGTGAAGTTTGTTCACTCAAATTTAGCTTTTCTTCTCTCAAAATAAATTTCTCCTCAAAATGCAACACTTGCACCTGCAAATAGTTTTTACGTGCGCTCAGAATAGTGGCACAAAAATGACGCCATAGTGGGAGGCTTGTTTTTTTTAAATCCTGGCATGTGAGTAATGGCATGCTAGGAGAGAGGCAAAGAAATAGACTAATTAATATTGATCTTTTTTTTAATGGGCTGCAGTTTCTGTTTACCTAAGAAATTCCTGTTCTTTTTCAGTCCTAACAATAAAAACAATAAAAAGACCTCAATTATTTACTGTTAAATTATGGTTAATTATATCATTTATTTCATCTGTTAATATTGTGGTAAACTCATTCCATGCTCAAGGTAATATACAATCCTTTTGGCGACTGCTGTGTGTTGACCTAAGGATATAATTTTACATATGCATACAAAGATGTAAATTGTAATGTACTTCCTCCATTTTACAGTTGGGTTTTGTTTTGTTATGGACAGAAAATCGGCTGTGACAGCATCATTGGCTCATCTGCTAAAGAGGACCGCTGCGGTGTTTGTAATGGAGATGGACGGTCCTGTAAAATAGTGACAGGGGACTTCAACCACACTAGGGGAATGGGTGGGTATATATTTTTTCATGTCTAGCTAGTATGCTGCTCAGATGTTTTTTTGTAGTTCTTTTTTTTAACAAGTACCCAGTCTTTGCCATTGACTCCTGGTTTGATGTGGTTTGATGGGTTGTTTAAATTGATTCTTCCAAAAGCGATCCTAAATAAATATTTCAGGTGAAACCAACATATTCTAATGTTTTCTGTTTTATTAAAATTTTACAATGGTATATTATATTGGCCTTCAACTTAAAGTCACACCCATTTATAAACGTGACATGATGGATGTTTCTGTCTTTGCATTTGCTTCTTTTCCAACACAATGAGATGCAAGTTAATTTTAGTCAGTTTAGTCATTTTGGTATTCAATATGTATTGTTTATTTGGTTACATTAATGGACCAATGTGCCTTTCTTTAGTTAGTAAAATTGTCCCTGGTTTTTATTTACTGCTCACCAGTTACTTTAATAGTTGAGAGATTATTAGATGTAAAATTCTAAGCATGCGCATGTGTTTACTAGGGCTGGGTATCATCACTGATTTCTAGAATCGATTCAATTCCGATTCACAAGGTCCTGAATTGATTCGATCCACGATTCGATTTGAATCAGGTAAATTTTGCCTCAGACAGTCAGAAATATTATAATTCTGATCACTTATCAGTACATATCTATATTTTTATATCTACTGTCCTGGATCTCCAGTCCAGGACATCGAGATCAATATCCATAAATCGATAATCAAAACCCACCCCTGGTGTTTTTACCCCCACACATTTAAACACTCCCCTCAAGCATCTGCGTACACACCTACACAACCACACACATACACTTGTTTTTTATATTTTAGTGAGGACATCTAATTGACATAATGATTTCCTTAGCCGCTTACCCTAAACCTAACCATCAAAAGTGAATGCCTAACCCTAGCCCTTATCCTACACCTAACTGTAACCCAAATGACCTGCGGTCTCTGCGCTTCAGCACTTTGCAGTGCACAATGCTCAGCAGCACTGCAGCTGGCTCTCTGCTCCAGCAGCTCTCTCTCCTCTCCAGTCCAGCTGCTTCTGAAATACAGAATGCATGATTAGATGATGCTCACCGGCTGCGAAAACCAGCCTTCCTTTTTTTTTTTTTTTTTTTGGCCTGTCCCGTTTGGCTCTTTTGCATCAGAATTATTGTCTAAAGGCAAAGAAAGATGCCCAACGGATTTACTTTACCAAACTGACCATCCCAGCCTTGCCGTAATGGTCCATTTGATTCACCTTTTATTGTTTATTTTATTTTCACTTACTGAATACGGGACAGACTTGACTGGGGGAAAGAAGGGGAGAAAGAAAGAGGGAAAGAGAAACAGCTGAGAAGAGGGACGGGGGAGAAGGGCAAAAGACAAAAACCAACAGAACGGGCAGAGAAAAAAAAATGCATATATCAATCACCTGGATCACCTGTTGAGAAAGAAAAAAGAAAGCAAGCAGAAGAGAACAAGAGTAATAGAATAAACAACATCACAATGATATATGGGAATATGACAGTAAATACTAAATGTTAAACATTATTGTGCAGCACATAAGATCAACAGAACACAGTGTGCTTTGAGGTAGGAGCCAAAAAGGGTGTAGTTTGTGGGTGTGATCACCCGTGTGTACACCTGTGAGCATGGACGCGCTTGTTTTTTAAAAGGTTCCTTCATGTAATGATCTGCTAGAGGGTGTGGGGGGGCCACAGCCCCGTCCTCCAGGGCATGAAGCAGGTGTGGAGGAGATCAAAACTCCAGACATCCAGAGGCCCCCAGAACACAAGAGACCAAGGAAGACCAACAGAGGGGCAGCTGCGCCACTGTCCCAGAAAGAGCTGAGGAGAGTCCCAGATGAGGGCTCACTCAGCAGCCGCGGAGCAGAAGCCAGGGGGAGTTGCAGTGACGCGCCCGTGAGCTCCGCCGGCAGCCAGCCGCGCCTGAGTGACCGAGCCCCAGGCCGAGAGGCCGGGGGCACCCCACCTCCGAAGTGGCCCGAGCGAGCACCAGGCTCCAGGCCCCGATAAGCAGCCGCCAAGGAGTGAGCCGGTGTGTACCTGGACGCCCATCCCCGGACACAAAGAACCACCAACGCACCGATGTCTGAGGGGGTCCGCCACTGGCAGGGGAAGTGGTGGTAGGGGGAGATAGGCCTCCAAACCTTGGAGGGCCTGAGATGTCCCCAGAGAGGTGGCGCCTGACACCCAACCTGACATATAGACACAGACATACAGGCACACACAGATACAAACATCCATCCAAGGCACAATCCCGCCCCCCGTTTGGCAAATCTGATCACGCCGCCATCTTCCTCATGCCAAAATACAAACAAAGGCTGAAACAGGAAGTTCCGGTTCAGAGGAAGGTCGCGCGCTGGACGGATCAATCGGTGGCCGCGTTACAGGACGCACTCGATGACGCAGACTGGGGCATGTTCAGAAACAGCTCCGACGATGACGTCAACGTGTTTACGGAAGCGGTTGTGGGATTCATCGGGAAACTAGCGGATGATACCGTGGAGACAAAGACTATCACAACGTTTCCCAACCAGAAGCCGTGGGTGGATAAAACCATCCGCGACGCTCTGAGATCCCGCACCGCTGCCTACAACACGGGACTCATGACGGGGGACATGGACCCGTACAAAGCCGCGTCATATAACGTGCGGAGGGCGGTGAAAGAGGCGAAGCAGCGCTACGGGAGGAAACTAGAGTCACAACTCCAACAGAGTGACTCTAGGAGCCTGTGGCGGGGACTAAGGACAATAACGGACTATAAAGCACCAACAACCGGTATGACGAACGCGGCCGTGACTCTGGCAGACGAGCTGAACACTTTCTATGCTCGCTTCGAGGCTGCAGCTAAGGACTCCAACAATGCTAGTGTTAGCGGCGCTAACGGCTGCAGACAGGAAGATACTGCCAGCACCGGAAACGTGCTCGTCATCTCCGAGCATGAAGTAAGGAGAGCCTTCAAGAGAGTGAACACCAGGAAAGCAGCAGGACCAGACGGCATCCCAGGTCGTATCCTAAGAGACTGCGCATACCAGCTAGCTCCTGTGTTCACGGAGATATTCAACATCTCTTTATCTCAGTCGGTGATCCCCACATGCTTCAAAGAGTCCATCATTGTTCCTGTCCCGAAGAAACCCCACCCTGCTTCTCTCAATGACTATCGCCCTGTAGCCCTCACCTCAGTAGTGATGAAGTGCTTTGAACGCCTGGTCAGAGACTTCATCATTTCTTCACTACCAGACACACTGGACCCACTACAGTTCGCTTACCGTCCAAATCGTTCCACAGACGATGCCATCTCTCATCTCCTCCACACATCACTCACTCACTTGGACACTAGAAGGGGGAATTATGTTAAAATGCTCTTCATAGACTACAGCTCTGCATTTAACACCATAATTCCCTCCACACTCACCACCAAGCTGGAGCATCTGGGACTCAGCTCATCTATGTGTCAGTGGATCTCCAACTTCCTAACTGGCAGACCACAGGCAGTAAGGATGGGCGGACATGTCTCAGCCTCCACCACTCTCAGCACTGGAGCCCCCCAGGGGTGTGTTCTGAGCCCCCTGCTGTACTCTTTGTACACATATGACTGTGTGGCCACTACCAGCTCCACCACCATCATCACGTTTGCTGACGACACCGTCGTGGTGGGCCTGATCTCTGATAACAACGAGACGGCCTACCTGAAGGAGATTAGGAATCTGGAGAACTGGTGCCAGAGGAACAACCTCCTTCTAAACGTCAGTAAGACAAAGGAGCTGATAGTGGACTTCAGCACTAAGCAGGAGAGGAACTACCAGACCCCCGTCATCAACGAGTGCCCAGTGGAGAGAGTGGACAGCTTCAAATACCTCGGAGTTCACATCACGCAGGACCTGTCATGGTCCTGTCACATCAACACCGTGGTGAAAAAGGCCCGACAGCGTCTCTACCACCTCAGACGCTTGAGAGACTTCCAACTGCCCTCCAAGGTGCTCAGGAACTTTTACTCCTGCACCATAGAGAGCATCCTGGCGGGAAACATCTTAACCTGGTTCGGGAACAGCACCATGCAGGACAGACGAGCTCTACAGAGGGTTGTGCGGTCAGCTGAGCGCACCATCCGCTCCGAGCTCCCTGACCTGCACTCAATCTACAGCAGGCGGTGCTGGACCAAGGCCAGGAAGATGGTGAAGGACCTCAGCCATCCCAACAACAGACTGTTCTCTCTGCTGAGGTCAGGAAAGCGATTCCGCTCCCTGAAGACCAACACAGAGAGACTGAGGAGGAGCTTCTTCCTGCAGGCGATACGGTCTCTCAATCACACCACCACACAGTACTGACCCACACATATGGTTCTTACACACACACTGGACTTTCTGGACTTTGGTTTTGCACAACACTGGTCACTATATTCTTCATTTCCAGTTAATACTTGTACAGCTGCTGTTATTGTGTATATATTTATTTATATTTAGATTTCTTCATACATTCTTATAAAGTTCTATATTGTGTATTTTGTTGTACAGTTATTTTATTTTCAACTTTAATTTATATATTTTATCTTATTCTTCCCAGTTAAATTTACCCTTCATTCTAATTTGTGTTGTACAGTTATTTCATTTTTAACCTTAATTTATATTTTATTCCTTCCTAGTTAAATTTACCCTTTTTAATTTTTCATATTTATTTCCTATCTTATTCATAGCCTTTTCCTTTTTTGTTCTCTTTAGGTCACGAGCAGTTGTCCAAGCATTTCACTGCATATCGTACTGTGTATGACTGTGTACGTGACAAATAAAATTTGAATTTGAATTTGAAATTTGAATTTGAATTCCCACCCTCATGCTCTCATATGCACTTACTCCACACTCAACCAACGTGGAGACAGACATAAAGAGACGCTGTACACACGATCACACTCCCCAAGCGTACTCTACAAACCGGGTCTAGGTGCCCCCGCCCCTGGAGGGGGGAACTGCACCCAGACCCAGGTGGTGTTACCCTTTTCCCTGCGGTGGGGGGAGGCAGACCGCCCCGACTCCGCAGCAGCAGGAAGGCTCCACACTCCAGACCGCAGTCGGACGGCCAACTCCTCCTCCTAGTCCTAGCCCCCCTGCTCCAGCAGGTCGCAGAGAATGGGGGTGAGAGAAGACTCCAAACCTCCCTCCACCCGCTCATTGTAATGTTGATGCATGTGTGTTCTAAGGTGCATTTAAAACCCAGGAGGGCATGGAGCCTTCCTTGACACCACACCCTGAACCCACTGCTCCACTCCTCCCCTGCATAGAAGCCACCAACCACACTCCGCTACACACCCCCACCACCCAACTTAGGGCAGGGACCCATCCGCGCCCACCTCCCCCTAGAGTGGGAGGGGAAATCTGCCAGGATCATCTGCACCCCTGCTTCCAGTAAAGTCACTTTGAACTTTAAAGGCTTGAGGGCCAGATACCGCCGTGTGATCCGGGTGTTGGTATCCTTGATGCGGTGGAGCCATTGCAGTGGCGCGTGATCAGAGGGTGAAACGGTGGCTCAGGAGGTAATAACATAGGCAGTCGACCACCCACCAGATGGCCAAGCACTCCTTTTCCATGGTCCTGTACCCGGCATCCCACTCTGACAGTTTCCAGCTGTTACCTCCTGTGACAAAATAGCCCCCAGCCCTCTGACGTTAAGCTTTCTTCCACTGCACAAATGGAGCCTTGCACTGCTTCCTACACCGGACCAGATCTAGGGCACCCTTTCGGCTGAGGTCTGTCAAGGGGGCTGGTCACCTCTGCAAAATGGGCACGAACTGGCGGTAGTAACCGGCCAGCCCCAAAAACCGCCTCACCTCCTTTTTTGTCTTAGGACACGAGCAAGATGCAATGGCTGCTGTTTTATCCATCTGTGAACGTACCTGCCCGCTTCCCAAGTGGTACCCTAAATATTGTAACTCCCTCAGTCCAACTGCACACTTCTTTAGGTTGGCCGTGAGTGCCTCCTGCCTCAGGGACTCCAGGATTGCGGCCACCTGCTACACATGCTCCGCTCTGGTGTTGTCATGGATGATAACATCCTCCAGGTAGGCGGCAGCATATGCAGATGCAGCACCCGGTCCATGAGGCACTGGAAAGTGGCAGGGGCTCCAAACCAGCCAAACGGAAGTGTGACAAAATCGTACAAACCGTATTGGGTGGCCGTTTTTTCCATAGACAAAGGAATCTGCCAGTAGCCCTTGGTTAAATCCAGCGTCGTAAAAAGTAAGTAGTGCCTAACCGGTCAAGGAGCTCATCCATCTAGGGCATGGGATAAGCATCAAACCATGAGACCAAGTTCACCTTGCAGCACAGAACCGTATAGACCCATACTTCTTCACTACAAGAACTATGGGGCTACAGCAAGCGCTGTGCAACTCTTCTATTACTGCCAGCTTTAGCATTTGTGCCAATTCCTTTTTCACAGTCTGTCTGTTGTGCTTGGAGAAGAACAAACCGCTCTGCAAGCCGCTGTTGCAATGCAGCAACATCCGCTCTCTGGGCCTGTGTGAGATGGTCATCTCAATGGAGGGAGGCAGGAATAGAGGAATTCAGCACCACTGACCACAACTGTTCTCTTTCCTTAACCAGGCTAACCAGAGAAGTGGTTTCAGCCTCTCTCCATGCTTTAAGGAGGTTAACATGAAATATCTGTGTGGTTCCACCTCTGTCTGACCATACCACCTCATAGTCTACGTCCCACATTCGCCGTGTGACCATGAAAGGTCCTCCCCACTTGGTGAGTAACTTTGAAGTTTTAGAAGGGAGGAATACAACCCTTTATCTCCTGGTAAAAATTGCCTGAACCTAGCCCCTCTGTTGTACAAGCGCTGCTGATGTTCCTGGGCCTGGAGCAAATTTTCTTGTGACAACCTCCCCAAAGTGAGCAGCTTTGCTTGCAGGTCCAGGTCGTGCTGATTCTCCTTTTCAGCCAGCCTCTGACTTTCCTCCCAGTTTTCTTTAATCAGGTCCAACACCCCCCGCGGCTTCCTGCCAAACAGTAACTCAAAGGGAGAAAATCCTGTGGAGCCCTGGGGCACCTCCTGCGCTGGAAATAACAGAGGGTCTAGCCAGCGATCCCATTTACGCGAAGGAACTTATGGATCATGGACTTTAGCACTAAAAAAGGCAGCATCTACCACAACATGTCCCGCCTGCTGCCACTCAGGGTGCCCCACCACCAGCCAAGAAGTCGGACTGCAAGAAGAAGCGGACTGCCTAACATCCCCCACGGGGAGATCGGAGCCGGACCAGCCCGGGCTCCAAGTTCACTCCAGGGCTCAGTTCCGGAGCCTGTTCGGAGAAATTTGTTCTGCCTCCACCTTTCAGCGCCTGGGACTCGAGTTGGATCCCACAGAGCGCATTTCAACAAAGAGATGACGAGACACTGTTCAGCTGAATCAAGCATGTCACAGTCTCACAAAAACACACTGTTTATTAAAAATTCACCCGTTGCATCCAGGCATGTTGCCAAGGGCACGGGAAAAATGTGTGAAAAACACAGAGTATGTTGAAAAACATAATGCCCCCACGCACCCAGACACCACCGGGGTCGATTCCCTCAGTGGTGTCCGGCCCCATGAGCACTGGTCAAGCGTGGGCCGCCCGCGCTGTCTTTGGGGCCGCTGTCAGCAAGAATAGAGAGATGGCGAGCTCTCGCTGCGCCAGAATGGGTTGTGAGGACATTAGAGCGAGACTATCGTTTACAATTCGCAACCACCCCTCCCAGATTTCACAGAGTGATTTTCTCTCTTGCAAAAGGCGAATCAGCCAGGATCCTGCAAGAAGAAATAACTGCCTTGCTATCAAAGGGAGTAGTACGAGAAATACCCCAGGAGCACAGCCAATGCGGCTTTTACTCAAAGTATTTTCTCGTGCCAAAGAAGGGAGGGGGACTGTGTCCGATACTGGACCTACGGGCTCTGAATCAGTATCTGAGGTCATACAAATTCAGGATGTTGACGACCACCACTCTGCTGCATGTAGTGCGCCCAGGCGATTGGTTTACATCAAGAGACCTGAAGGACGCATATTTTCACGTCCCTATTTAACCGCCTGACAGAAAATTCCTGCGCTTTGCGTTTCAGGGCAGAATGTACGAGTACCAGGTCCTGCCGTTGGGTCTCTCACTGAGCCCTCGGGTATTTGTGAAATGCACAGAGGCAGCCATAGCCCCACTGAAGAGGCGGGGCATCTGCATAGCAACATACATAGACAATTGGCTGCTGATATCAGAGTCAGACAGCACACCAGGTTGACAGTGGATCATCTGATGGCTCTGGGTTTCACCATAAACTACCAAAAGAGTGTCCTGCAGCCAGCTCAGGCCATCTCTTTCATAGGAATAGCTCTAAACTCCACCTCATACCGAGCGTGTCTCTCTGTGGACAGAGTAAAAAAATGCTATCACATGCCGGCATTTTTCAGGAGGGAAGATATCTCCCATTCAGAAGATGCCTGCAGATGCTGGGATTAATGGCGTCTTCACTGACTTCCACTAGGCAGACTGCATATGAGGGAATTTCAGCGATGGCTTGCATCACTGAGACTCAATCAAAAGCGCCATACCCACCACCATATCAGAGTGACAGCAGACTGCACTGCAGCATTCAACTGTTGGAGAAATTCCACATTTCTCACTCAGGGGGTGTCACTGGGGGCTGTCACCACCAGGAAGGTGGTGACCACGGATGCGAGTCTCACGGGCTGGGGTGCCACTCACGAGGGCAGAGCAGTGAGTGGCAGCTGGGACTCACGACAGAGGGGTGCTCACATAAACTGGCTAGAATTGCTAGCAGCATTTCTAGCACTGAGACACTTCCTTCCCCTGTTGAGAAACCACCATGTTCTGATCAGAACAGACAACACCAACAGACAGGGCGGGTTACGGTCCCGTCCTTTGCACATGCTGGCTCGCAGACTGATCATGTGGAGCAGCATCAATCTGTTGTCACTGAGAGCTGCTCACATTCCAGGAGCTCTGAACTTGGGAGCAGACTTAATGTCCAGGAGGCTGGACACTGGCCTTAATTTCTCCCACTCTAACCAGAGTGAGAGAGAGAGAGAGGGCTAACAAGGATATTGATCGCCGCAAGGTGGACGAGGTCCCATTGGTTAGCGGAGATTATGCTCCTCTTGTGGAGCGAACCTTGGCCTCTCCCTCTCCGACAAGACCTAGTCTCCCAAGCCAGGGGCGAGATTTTTCACCCTCACCCCGAGCGCCTTGCCCTGTGGGCTTGGCCCGTGAGAGGTTGTTATAGCCACTAAGGGGCGACCATGGCTCAGGGGGTTGGGAAGCGTATCTGTAACCGGAAGGTCGCCGGTTCGATCCCCGGGCTCTCTGTCCTGGTCGTTGTGTCCTTGGCAAGACACTTTACCCTACTTGCCTACTGGTGTTGGCCAGAGGGGCCGATGGCGCGATATGGCAGCCTCGCTTCTGTCAGTCTGCCCCAGGGCAGCTGTGGCTACAACTGTAGCTGCCTCCACCAGTGTGTGAATGTGAGAGCGAATGAATAGTGGCATTGTAAAGCGCTTTGGGTGCCTTGAAAAGCGCTATATAAATCCAATCCATTATTATTATTATTATCATTATTATTATTATTCAGAGTGCTAGAGCCCCCTCCACAAGATCATTGTATGAGAACAAGTGGAGGGTATTTGAGGAATGGTGTGGAAAGTCTCACACTCTCTCCTTTCAGTGCTCCGTGACAACAATTCTCTCCTTTCTCCAAGAACTGTTAGATAAAGGAAAGGCCTTTTCCACGATTAAAGTATATCTAGCAGCCATTTCAGCCTGCCATGTGGGCTTCATGGATGGCCCAGTGAGCCATCATCCGCTAGTCTGCCGTTTCATGAAAGGGGCACGATGGCTCCACCCGGTGTCTAAACCTCTCGTTCCCACGTGGGATTTATCCCTGGTGCTGGGGGCAGTTTCACAGCCACCATTTGAACCACTAAACCAGGTGGAAATAAAAATCCTGTCTTTGAAGACTGCATTGCTCCTGGCTCTCGCATCTGCGAAGCGTGTCAGTGATATTCATGCGCTGTCAGTACACAAAGAGTGCACCCGATTCACGCGGGATAACTCTAGAGGCACACTCAGGCCAAATCCGGCCTTTGTGCCCAAAAATCCTTATCTCCAATGCACCCCATTGGAGCTGGAAGCTTTTTGCCCTCCTCCTTTCTCCTCCCCTGAACAGGAGCGCCTACATGCTCTCTGTCCAGTTAGGGCTTTATGTACCTATATAGAGAGAACGAAGGCTTCCAGGAGGTCGGATCAGCTGTTTGTTTCCTGGGCTAAACCACATCTTGGCAAGCCCGTTAGAAAAAAACGCATTTCCCACTGGATTGTTGAGGCGATCCAATTGGCTTATTCCAGCACGAGTCTGACTTGTCTTCTCTGCCACTCTTGACTTCCTCATACAGCACCACAGTTCTATGCAACTATGCAAGTTGTAATCCTACAACTGTTTACAACTTGCATAGTTCACATTTCTGTATAGCTGTATATCTCAGATTCTGTAAAGTTATTTATTTCATATTCTGTATAGTTTTTCATATTTATATCCTGTTCATATCCTGTACATAGCTTGTACTCACTACAGCCTGTACGTACTTATAGTTATAGAATATTCACAACATACTTCATACCGTGTACATTATAACATACCATAATAGACCCATTTCTGTAATATACTCACATATCTATATTATTGCTAATATATATTGTAATATATCTATATCACTAAAGCACTTCTGGATGGATGCAAACTGCATTTCGTTGCCCTGTACCTGTGCATGTGCAATGACAATAAAGTTGAATTCTATTCTATTCTATTCTATTCTATTCTATTCTATTCTCTTCTATTCTATTCTCTTGGCACTCGATCATATGCTTTCTCTTGATACACAAAAACACTGTGTGGCTTCTTCCCAGTTCATCTATACTTCTCCATCAACACTGTCAGAATCCCATGTGTCGTTCCCTTTTTCAGTATTAAGCCATACTGCTTCTCACCAAAGTGCTTTATGCACTTTTTTAAATGCAGAGGCATACACTGCATCATGCACAAACCTATTGCAGTTACAGTATTTCAGTCACATAATATTTATTGTAGGGTCTACATTACAATATAAAGCGCCTTGAGGTGACTGTTGTTGTGATTTGGTGCTGTATAAGTAAAGTTGAATTGAATAATTGATTGATAGATTGATAATACTTTATTCATCCCGAGGGAAGTTGGGTTAAGGCTGCCAGCTGTGCCAGCGCCATCTTACCCTTCCGACCATACATACATTACACAAAAATCACATGGGGAATACAGGTCAGAGAGGTATAACAATGGAAAATGCACAACATGAGGAAAGACGAGAAGAAGAAAGAACTCCCCCTAGACCAGTGGTTCCCAAACTTTTTTTGCTGGGCCCCCCCTTAGTTTTCCAAGAAACTAAGCCCCCCCGCAAGCACACGCACAAACACATCCTCCAACCACACGCGCCCATATTTTGCTCCATTGCGGTTTATTTCACACCTCAAACATTTAGTAAACAATTAAGCAAATACAAGTAATCAGCAATAAATGACAGGTAGTAATAAAATAAACTACTAACCCTTTTACGCTGCGTCTACACCTACACGGGTATTTTTGAAAACGCAGCTGTTTCGTCCACGTAAACGGCGTTTCGAATCACTGAAAACGAAAAAATTTTAAACTCCTTTTTTGCGTTTACGTGTGGACGAGGAATACAGAGTTGGTCACGCAACAGCTGTGCGCCACGTTATTGTTTACAGGAGATGAATTGCAAAATGGCAGATATTCAGATTAACAGTATTTTGTCTCCATCTTCAGGTTTTACAAGCTTACATAAACACGCAGTTACTGTCCCTCTATTTACAAATGCAGAGGCGTCACGGTGTGATTATTTTACATGTAGTTTTTTTCCCCTCTGTAATAATGTTCAACATTGCATCAATACATTTTTCAAAAAATGCCTCTCTGTGCAAAATGGGTTTAAAAACATAAACAGCTGTGGGATCCTGTTTGTCCGTGACTTGAACCGGGGGAACAAATCGTGGCAGGATCAGCCTGATGTTATTTGTATCCAGCTGTAACTTTACTGTATAAAGAGCAAACATCTCCAAAATGTCAGGAGTAGTTAGTCATTACAAGAAGTGTTTGTAAAGTAAAAATCAAGAATATGGGATACTGTTTGATTTGAAGAGCCCAGCGCTGCTCCCGACGAAGGGAAAACCAACCCTGCAGGGAGACCTACCTCAGCACCTGTGCAGGTGAAGCCAAAGGGAAGATTTGCTTCACCATATTTTCTAGTCTTTGGCTTAGAATGAAGTTGGTTTGGAAACATATTCAGCGACGCTTCATCTCCTGCTTTGCGTTTGTGTGGGCGCCCCGTGCTAGCAGTGTCCAAGCATTGTTTTGTTTTTTTTGTTGTTTTTTTTTTCCCCCTTTTCATACCGCGCAATGGCTCTGCACCCCCCATAGGGGGCGGGCCCCACACTTTGGGAAGGTCTGCCCTAGACTGAGCTCCAACAGGGAGATCAGTTTGAGAACAGAAAAAAAACACCTCAGCACATGAATCATCACATCTCACAACATAGATGACATAAGCTTCGAAGGCGTTTGGGGGGGTGAGTGTAGGTCTGTGTCAGTGTACATGCGTGTGTGTGTCTGTGTGTTCCGTGTCAACTGAGAGAAAGTGTCCCTTCACCCGGTTAAGCAAAAGTCAACAATCTTCAATCAACGCAGACGGCCTTGAAGGAGGAACAAAGAGTTCTGACAACAATCCTGTTATCATGGAGATTTTTGTTGTTCCAGTCAGCTTAGACCTTGGCAGGCCTTCAGCTGGCGCCAGTGGGATAGCCGCATGAGTGAAGATGAATGATTTGGGTTTAGTGCAAACAACTGCATCCAATTTTTACAATTGGTCTAATGTCTATCACTGGTCACCAATTCTCTCAATTCCCGTTGTTCTTCTCCAAGATGTTATCCATATTGCGTTCAAAACACAGTCTGAGTACTCACAGCCCTGCCAACCGTCTGTCATGTCGGCCAGCCTTGTGGGATTTTGAACAACTAAATTTATCTTTAAATAGACAACTCCGATGTAGACAGAAATAACCAGCCCATCCCTTTTTGCCCACCATTTATGCTTCTGATAGTTTTTCTGTCCTGCTTCTGTGTCTCTATCAGGCTATATCGAAGCTGTGGTGATCCCTGCAGGAGCTAGAAGGATCAGAGTAGTGGAGGACAAACCTTCACATAGTTTTTTGGGTAATGATGCTTGTGTTTTCCAGATGACTTTGTGGTTCTTCTCAACAATGCCGCTCACTTTTAGACACGCTGAGACATTAGATACCAGAAATGTCTCTTTCCAAAATAAAAGCTGTACTATACGCTTCTTCTGGGCTATATTCTCAGCAGCATATTAAACATACCAGGTCCCCATAAGGAGAATCCTGTGCTAACGGCTGTCTAAATGACTCGGGTAAAGTTTGTAGCATGCTTGTTGTTTTTGTCTGCTTCCACTTGTCTTTGCACTAGGATGATGTCGGTGTAAATGTGCAGTCATATTCGTTGTGTTCCCACTAGTGCTGTCAGCGTTAATCTCATTAAAATTACATTAACGCCATAACGCCGCAAATCTCCGTTAGCGAGTTACCGGGGATCGCCCCGTGCGCGGCGCTGGACAGCGTCAACACGTTAACGAGCTCACTGTGCTAACGCACTAGTTCCCACCAATGTAATTGAGCATTGCGTGGCACATCCAACATACTGTTTTACTTTAGTCCATGACGCGCTTACCTTCAGGGTCATACGTCACATGAAAACCAAAATAGTTCCAAACGCCAGATCTGAATGAGGGTGGGGGAGGTTCAATTTTGGCTAGCATTGAGGCAGTTGCCATGTTGCAACAAGCTTAGCTTCTGTCTTGCTAGCTTGCGCTACGCTCAGCGGATCTGCGCTCGACAGTGCAGCCTAGGCGGAGTAGTCGAACGCAGATTCACTGAGCTCTCAACACAGACAGCATCGTCAGAAGGAAAGTTGATAAAATAAATTACAAATTTTGTATTGTTCGATACACATGCGTACCAAACCGAAAGCACTGTATCGAACGGTTCAATACTGATACGAGTATTGTTGCACCCCTAATATATATATTAGGGGTGCAACGAGTGCAGATCCGCTGAGCGCTCAACACAGACAGCATCATCAGAAGGAAGAGCGCAGGGCAAGCTAGCGAGACAGAAGTTAAGCTCTCCTTGCAACATGGCAAATTGAACCTCCCCCACCCTCATTCAGATGCAAAGACAAGTGGAAGCAGACAAAAACAACAAGCATGCATGCTACAAACTTTACCCGAGTCATTTAGACAGCCGTTAGCACAGGATTCTCCTTAAGGGGGCGTGATATGTTTAATATGCTGCTGAGAATATAGCCCAGAAGAAGCGTATAGTACAGCTTTTATTTTGGAAAGAGACATTTCTCTGTAATAAACTCTCTTTTCCAAAGATGAGTGATTCCTCAATCAGATACAGGGCTCGCAATATCGCTAGCCCGACGTCCCGGGGCTAGCGATTTTTCCAGTCGGGCTACCAAAATCTATCTCTGCCCTGCCCGTCGGGCTATCATAGGAAGGAAAAATATATGTCAATGCTTTTGCATTCTTTCAGAAATGTAGCTGGGTAATTGTGTCATTGGCATCGGTGAGCCACTGTCAATATGTGACATGTTGAAGTCGCGTTTGAATTTGCGCTTGTTTTTTGCGCTTGTTTTTTGCTTTCACTTTGCAATCGCGTGAACTGTATAGAGAGCGACAGCACTGATCTGTGAGTGATGATAATTTGTGCACCAATTCCTCTGACATCGTCTTATTAATCGTTAGCTTACTATGCAAACATGACAAGTGAAATCTCCCGCAGCTTAAACATGTGAGAGGTTGATCGCGCAGAGAATCGCTGAGCTTATGTGAGTCCGTGTGTAAAAGCAGCAGGATTTATATTTGACTACCATGACCTAGATGACTGAGAACCTTCACAGACAGATATATATTTTAGTTCTGCTGAGCCAAATAAGACAGGTCAGGGTGAAGAAGTGACAGCCAAAGAAAAGCTTACCACAAAACGGAGAAGTTATGACAAATCAGACTATAAGGCAAAAAGAAAGTGCAGCTTTATGGTTTCATGGACAAAAGAATTTCTGTGGCTGCAATATGACGAGCTAAATAACCAGGGCTGCACATAAGTGGTCCGCAGGTGCGCATTCACTGTCAAAATAAAAAACACGCACAAGGGTTAGGGTTAAATTTAAAAACTGTACTTTTGAGTTAAAATATATATTTATAATTTTAATAAATGACAAATTAAAAAGGCATGAACATTTTTTTGTATTGAAAAAATATCGAACCGTGACACCAAAGTATCGAACCGAACCGAACCGTGAATTTTGTGTATCGTTGCACCCCTAATATATATATATATATATATATATATATATATATATATATATATATATATATATGATTGATAGATAGATAGATAGATATATACATATATATATATATATATATATATATATATATATAGATAGATGTGTGTGTGTAACTTCTTGTATCTTACTTATAGCTCTCAAAGACTCAAGTAAGAGGTCCATCAACAATGACTGGAAAATTGAACTTCCAGGAGAATTTGAGCTGGCTGGAACCACTGTGCGCTATGTTAGAAGAGGAATATGGGAGAAGATGTCTGCCAAGGGACCCACTAAGACTCCTTTATATCTAATGGTAAATTGATTTGTATTGCTACTCATGGAAACAAACACACACACCCACACACAGATACACTACCAGTAAAAAGTTGACTGGTAGTTGAAAAGGTAGACGCATATACTGATTTAATGTTTTTTCTTAATTTTAGATTCTCACTGAAGGCATCAAAACTGTTAATGAATACATATAGAAGAATTATGTAATAAATAAAAATGTCTGAAATAACTCAAAAATGTTTTAGATTTTAGATTCTTTAAAATAGCCACTCTTTGCTTTGATTACTGCTTTGCACACTCTTGGCATTCTCTTAATGAGCTTCATGAGGTCATCACCTGAAATGGTTTTCCAACAGCTTTGAAGGAATTCCCAGAGATGCTGTGCACTTGTTGGTCCTTTCGCCTTCACTCTGCGGTCCATCTCATTCCAAAACATCTTGAACGGGTTTAGCTTAGGTGACTGTGGAGGCCGGGCCATCTGGTGCAACACTTCACATCACTCTTCTTCTTGGTCAAATAGCCCTTCAACAGCCTGGAGGTGTGTTTGGGGTGATTGTCCACAGCGAAAAATAAATGATGGTCCAATTAAAAGCAAACCGGAAATAATGATGGCATGTTGCTGCAGGATACTGTGGTAGCCATGCTGGTTCAGTGTACCTTCAGTTTTGAATAAATCCCCAACCAGCAAAGCACCCCCGCACCATCACACCTCCTCCTCCGCTCTTCACGGTGGGAACCATGCATGTAGAGAGACCATCCTCACCTCAGACCAAAGCATAGATTTCCACTGGTCTAATGTCCATTCCTTGTGTTTCTTGGCCCAAAGAAATTTCTTCTGCTTGTTGCTTTTCCTTAGTCGACATTTCTTAAAGGCCTGATTCACACAGGATCCTCTGAACAGTTGATGTAGAGATGTGTCTGCTACTGTGTGGCATTTATCTGGGCTCTAATCTGAGGTGCTGTTGTAATTTCTGAGGCTGGTAATTCAAATGAATTTATCCTCAGGAGCAGAGGGGACTCGTGGTCTTCATTTCCTGGGGCGGCGCTCATGTGAACCAGTTTTAGTGTAGGGCTTGATAGTTTTTGCAACTGCACTTGGGGACACAAAAAACCTCTAAGTTTTACCAATTTTCTGGACTAACTGACCTTTAATTCTTAAAGTAATGATGGACTGTCGTTTCTCTTTACTTCGCTGATTGGTTCTTGCCATAATATGAATTCTAACAGTTATCAAATAGGGCTGTCAGCTGTGTACCGACCTGACTTCTGTTCCCAACTGCATTAGGAAGGCAAGAACTTCCACAAATGAACCCTGACAGGCTCACCTGTGAAGGGAAAACCAATTCAGGTGACTACATCATGACGCTTACTGAGAGAAGGCCAAGGGTTTGCAGCACTGTCAACAAAGCAAAGGGTGGCTACTTTCAGGAATATTCAGAGTTATTTATTCATTTATTCTTTGCTTCATAATTTCATATATCTTGAATTCACATATTTTACTTATATTGTGGTGGACCACTAGAGGGCTCCACTCACACCCAGTGTAGAGGAAGTGTGTTCCTGTGTTTTGTGGCGCGATATGCGCAGTTGATGTTGGAGACGAATAAAGAAGGAGTGAGAACTGAGAGCTGTGTCGTTGATGCTTACCTCCACATTGGTGACCCCTGACTCGAGCATGCAACGGGCCGTAGATAACGCACACTCCGCTATGGATGCATCAGCGGCCGCCGGACCTCCGCCTCCTGTTGCAGCTACGTTCGCTGTGGCGCTGAAACTGCCGGACTTTTGGCTCCATGACCCCCCGTCATGGTTCGTACACGTGGAGGCTCAGTTCGCCCTTCGCGGCATCTCGGCTGACGACACGAAGTATCACCATGTGGTGGCCTCGCTCGACCAGCTGGCCACCCGTCGCGCGATGGCGCTCCTCCGGGACCCACCCGCCCAAGGGAAATACGCCGCCCTCAAAGAGCTGCTTCTTCGGCGCTATGCCCTCTCCGACGCCGAACGAGCCGAAAAGCTCCTCAACCTGTCAGGCTTGGGTGGCGGTACCGCGCTCGAGCTCATGGAGAACATGCTATCGTTGCTCGGGCCGGATGACGGTGGTTTCCTCTTCGTGCACCTCTTCCTTCGCCAACTACCGGCCGCCGTGAGAGCTGTCCTCGCGAACTCTCCGCTTCTGCCTGCGAAGGATTATCGCTCCCTGGCTGAAGAAGCGGATCGCATTCTCCTGGCTAGCCGCACTTTCGACGTTCACGCCCTGGCTACGGACACGCCGGCGGCACCTTCCACGCCTCCACCTGCCTCCCCCGGAGCATCCGCCCCCTTGCTGACGGCAGGGATTGCTACACGCCGGCACCGCGGAAAGAGCATCTGTTTCTACCATCAGCGTTTTGGCGACAGAGCGCGTCGCTGCCTGCCGCCTTGCGCTTTCACGGCCCAGGGAAACGGACCCGCCAGCGCGCCGTAGCAGCCGCGACCGCTGGCAATACAGAAAGGCTGCTCTTCATAGAGGACTCGCGCTCCGGGAGACGTTTTCTCGTGGACTCCGGCTCCCAGAAGAGCCTCCTTCCCCCTACCGCTGCCGACGGACTAGCAGCGAACTGTGGGCCGCAGCTCATTGCAGCTAACGGCTCTCCCATCAAAACGTTTGGGGAAAGGTTGGTGACTGTTTGTTTTCATGGCCGGGATTTCCAGTGGAACTTTGTTGTTGCTGCTAGCTCTGTACCTATTTTGGGTGCTGATTTCCTGTGTGCTCATGGACTACTTGTCGATGTCGCTAACAGACGTTTAATCGATGCTCTCTCGTTTTCTTCGCTACCCTGTTTTACTCGGGCCGCCGAGCCCCTGATTCGGGCTAATGTAGTGACCTCCGGGGATGCTTTTCAGCGTTTGCTTTTAGAGTTTCCATCGCTGTCTGTCCCTAATTTCTCTAGCACGGTAACGAAGCATGGGGTTGAGCATTATATTCCCACGGTCGGGCCCCCGGTGTTCGCGCGCGCGCGCCGCCTCGACCCCGCGAAACTGTCCGTCGCTCGGGAAGAGTTTGCAGCCATGGAGCGCCTTGGCATTGTACAGCGTTCGAACAGTGCATGGGCCTCTCCGCTTCACATGGTGCCCAAATCGGACGGTCGGTGGCGGCCATGCGGAGATTTCCGCCGTTTAAATAATGCCACGGAGAATGACCGTTACCCCATCCCCCACATTCAGGATTTTTCTGCCAATCTCGCCGGAACGTCGATTTTTTCTAAAATTGACTTGGTGCGGGGGTATCACCAGGTTCCCGTGCGCCCCGAAGACGTTCCTAAAACCGCTGTCATTACCCCCTTCGGCTTGTTCGAGTTTTTGCGCATGCCGTTTGGCCTGAAAGGTGCCGCCCAGACCTTTCAGCGGCTGATGGACTCCGTTTTGCGTGGGCTGCCGTTCGTTTTTGTTTATCTGGACGATATATTGGTGGCCAGCTGCTCAGCGAGCCAGCACGAGTCCCATCTGCGCCAGGTTTTCCAGCGTTTGGAAGCGCACGGCCTGATCATCAACCCTTCCAAGTGCCAGTTTGGGTTGCCTGTTCTGGATTTCCTCGGGCACCGCATTTCCGCTGAAGGTGTGGTTCCGTTGCCCGACAGAGTCCAGGCCGTTTCGGCTTTCCCGCGTCCCACGTCGGTTAATAATAATAATAATAATGGATACTTTATTGATCCCCATGGGGAAATTACTTGTTTTTCTCTGCATTTGACCCATTCACTCAGTGAAGCAGTGGGCAGCCCACTAAGCAGGCGCCCGGGGAGCAGTGTGTAGGGACGGTACCTTGCTCAGGGGTACCTCAGGGTAGCCGTTAAGTGGATTCGAACCGCCGACCTTCCGATCATGGGGCGACCACTTAAAGCGTTGCAGGAGTTCTTGGGGATGATAAATTTTTACAACCGCTTTCTCCCCAGAGCTGCCCACCTGCTACAGCCACTCTATGCTGCCTTAAAAGGTAAAACAGCCAAAGATCCGGTTGACTGGCTGCCTGAACGCGTCCGTGCGTTTTCCGCAGCCAAGTCTGCGCTGGCCCACCCGCTTCCGTCGGCGGAGATCGCGTTGACCACCGACGCCTCGGACGTGGCAGTGGGCGGAGTGTTGGAACAGCGGGTTTCAGGTCTCTGGCAACCGCTCGCCTTTTTCAGTCGTACGCTCCGGGATGCTGAACGCAAGTACAGTGTTTTTGACAGGGAGTTGCTGGCCCTGCACCTCGCAACACGGCATTTTCGTTTTTTCCTCGAGGGTCGCAACTTTGCTGCGTACGTTGACCACAAACCTTTGACGTTTGCGATGTCCAAGGTCTCTGACCCATGGAGCGCACGCCAGCAGCGCCAGTTGGCGGCCATTTCTGAGTTTACCACAGACATTCAGCATGTGGCTGGTAAGTCCAATCACGTCGCTGACTGTCTCTCGCGTGTGTTGGTTTCTCCGGTGTATGTCGGCATCGACTACGCTGCCATGGCCGCCGAGCAACGTGCTGACCCGGACGTCCTTGCCCTTCAGTCAACAAAAACGGGCCTCGTGCTGGAGGACACCCCGGTGTGGGATGGCGGTCCGCGCCTTCTTTGCGACGTTTCCACCGGCCGCCCCCGCCCGGTGGTTCCCCTTTCGTGGCGTCGTCGTGTTTTTGACTCGGTGCATGCCCTCTCTCATCCCGGCGTCCGGGCCTCGGTCAAGCTGGTCAGCGCCAGGTTTGTTTGGCCGGGCCTTCGCAAGACGGTGAAAGAATGGGCGGCGGTTTGTATCCCATGCCAACGCTCGAAAATCCACCGCCACACACAGGCACCCCTCGAGCCTTTCCGTGTCCCGGGTAGGCGTTTCGATCACGTTCATGTGGACCTGGTTGGTCCCTTGCCGCAGTCACAGGGTTTCACGCACCTTTTGACTGTGGTGGACCGCACAACCAGGTGGCCGGAGGCGGTACCCCTGGCGTCCACGACAGTGGCGACGGTGGCCAGGGCATTTTTGTCAACGTGGGTTTCACGTTTCGGCCCCCCTGCTGACATTACCTCGGACAGGGGCCCCCAGTTTGTTTCCGAGCTTTGGTCTGCTATGGCTGACGGCCTGGGAGTCAAGGTCCACCGCACCACAGCATACCACCCGCAAGCTAATGGGATGTGCGAACGGTTTCACCGGTCACTTAAGGCCGCGCTCCGTGCTTCCTTGACAAGTGGCGACTGGGTCGAACGTCTTCCGTGGGTTTTGCTGGGTTTGCGTAGCGCGGTTAAAGAAGACCTCGGGGTTTCCCCGGCTGAACTGGTCCTCGGCCAGCCTCTCCGGGTCCCCGGGGAATTCTTACCTGAGAGCCCTCCCCCATGTTTCGATACCTCTTTGTTGCCTTTTCGCCCCCCAAGAAACTCATTTCCTGTTCCTGGTCCTGTGCACCACTGCCTGCCTGACACCTTTGTTCCGAGTTCATTGGACTCTGCTCGTTTCGTTTTCGTCAGGCACGATGCCCATAGGACTCCGCTGCGTCCATCATATGACGGGCCATACAGGGTTCTTAAACCAGGCAACAAACATTTCGTTTTGGACTTTGGCGGTCGGCAGGAAGTTGTCTCTGTTGACAGACTTAAGCCTGCACATGTTATGCAAGAGGATCAGGTGGTCCCGGCCCAGGCCCCTCGCCGCGGCCGCCCACCTGCCACCGGGCTGATGGATTCTGTTTTTTCCCCCAGGAGCGACCCGAAATCAACGGAGTCCGAGTCGTCTTCAGCTTTTTCTGACCGCCAGTGCCAGCCTCGCTCCCGGGCTGGGTTGCCCTCTGTCAGTTCCCCACCCCCCCAGTTCAGCCGCTCCGGCCGTTTGCTTAAGCCCCGGGTCCTGGACTAGTTCTGCTGGGTGTTCGGGGGGGGGGCATGTGTGGTGGACCAATAGAGGGCTCCACTCACACCCAGTGTAGAGGAAGTGTGTTCCTGTGTTTTGTGGCGCGATATGCGCAGTTGATGTTGGAGACGAATAAAGAAGGAGTGAGAACTGAGAGCTCTGTGTCGTTGATGCTTACCTCCACAATATATGTGTATATATATATATATATATATATATATATATATATATATATATATATATATATATATATATATATATATATATATATATTTCAGTGTATCTACCACTGAATCAGAGGACTTTTTTTTTTATTAAGCCACTTAATGCTCACCTGTGATTCATTCAAGCATTAAAAAGGCACCCAACTCCAGGGTTGGACCAGTTTTATAACCCTAACAGACAACTTGGCAAATAAACAATTATAAATACCATTTTAGCCACTTTATAGAAGGGCAGCTACCCAGAACACAGCCATGTTGTTACTGTATTTAAACAATTCAAACGGAAACAGCAGTCTTCTTTTGACTATGGTGGTCCTATCTCAGTCCATCAGCCGGTCAATCTGCATCCCTCAGATTTTGTCAGTCTTTTTAAAGATATAAGTTATGTCTCTATTGAAATGGATTAGGCATTTGAGTTTTACCTTTTTAAATAGCCACCTTCCTTCTGGTGCAGCTATAAATCTCTGACGCGCTTTATTATTAAAGTTTAAAGAACAGAAAAGAAACGTTTAAAGAACAGCTATACACTTGACTGGGTTTATCAACAATATTTTACAGCTAGAAAAGCAAATGTAGAGAAATTTGGTAAGCTATAGGTACAACTTCCCTTGTCTTTCAACCCTTCTATGTCATATTAACAGGTACTGCTGTTTCATGACCAGAGCTATGGGATCCACTATGAGTACACAGTGTCTTTAAACACAGGTCAGAACAGGAGCAGTGAGGAACAAAGGGAACCAGAGTATCTCTACATCTGGACACATAGCAGCTGGCAAGACTGTAATGTCCATTGTGGAGGAGGTAAGCTCTCTGCTTTATTTGGTTTGCTTTGTGGAAACAAACAAAAATGAAGTAATACAGGGGAACTGACACAAAAGGATGAAGCTAAACTCCAAAGTACCAGGAACTGGGAATATAACTAATCAGGAAAATGCTCAAAGAACTATATAAACAAAACTATAACCAGGAACTAAGGAAAACAAAAACACGATTCAATTAACAAATACATTTCCAAATTAATTCAAAATAAAACAAAACCAGACAGTGCGTAAACCTTCACAACCATGACAACATATGTGTGTACTGTAGACTTGATAGACCCAAATTAGGCAGGACACATTGGAAGGATAAAAAACTGGCTCGAGTTTTGTCAACGGGGATGCAGACAAAAATAACCAGAGGGATGAATCCAAAAAGGCAGGTCATTAATTAGAAGCAGGCCAGAAGAGAAATAAGTGGAACTTGTAGCCAATGTTAGAAATGTTGTGAGATGAATTTGGAAATAGGAAACAGATGAGCAGGTAGGGATGGAAATTGATAAGAATTTAGCAATAACGATTCAATTATTGAAATCACCTCTCGATTTGATTCCTTTGATTCTCATTTGGTTCTTACTGGCTTATTTGGTTTGTGCATGTTGGAGGTATTTCCCCATGTTGTTGTGATCTGTGTTAGGGTCACTGCTCAAAAATTTACGTAGTACAGATATTACACTTTCCTTAAAAGCAATGCAATATGTTACTTAATTACTCTAAAGAGAAGGTCATTTTACCATAAATGGCCTCCTTGACTCCGCCCTCAAACCAGCGTTCCTCCCTGTCCAGGATGTTACATCCTCATCATTGAAAGAGTGTCCACTGGCCTGTAGGTGTAAATAGACTGCAGAGTCCTGGCCTGACGAGGTGGCTCTTCTGTGTTGTGCTATTCGCTTCGCCAGAGGTTGTTTGGTTTCCCCGATGTTTAAATCCTGGCAATCCTCCTGCACTTAACAGCGTACACTATGTTACTCTGTTTGTGTCGGGGGACCCGATCCTTGTGGTGGACCAATTTTTGGCGCAGCATGTTTAGGGGTTTGAAAGCCACAGAGACCCGGTGTTTAGACAAAATGAACTCAACTGTTCCCATACTCCTGACACATACGGGATCACTAAGGGTTTTCACTGTGATGGCAGTTGTCTTTCTTCTCTCCTGCATTGAAACCTGCAGTTAGCTGACACTGAAGAAGTCACTTGGATGAGTGACGTTTCTCTTAGACCAGGGGTAGGCAACCTTTCTGTTGATGAGTGCATCTAAAATTTCCTCAGACATGCTATATTGGCTCAGTTTATTTTTCTTATCATTGTTGTGAGGAGACCATAAATAGCATTTGCATTTTCTGTTGTACAGTTCATTTGCTGTTATGGATAAAAAGTCTTTTTTTGTTTCAAAATAGCTGATAACTATTCGCTGACAGCTGCCAACATCTGCCAACAAATATAATTCTATAAAGTGGTTCTATATAGTGTGTAACTGTTAATATAGAGCGTTATTAAATTTATTGCTAATGCAGTCATATGGCACACTGACCTCTGAGGAAATGTTAGATGGCACTCGCCATCAGAAAGGTTGCCGACCCTGCTGTAGAGTAAAATTCTAGTATCACTGTAGGTGAATGGGGGAATGTGGCATCTTGCATAAAGCACTATGAGTGCTCCAATAGACTAGAAAAGCAGTAAGCACTAAGTCCAACTAGTTAAAACTCAGACACTACTTTATAATATAAAGTAGTTAATATGGTGTTATTAAAAAGGTGTTGCATTTTCCCCCTTAAGTCCCTCACTCAATTCTCTCAGCCACGCTGATTTTTATGGGTACCTCAGCAGAAATGGGATAAAGAAATTCTTGTTCCCTGCTCTTTTCTGGTATTTTATAACGGGTGGGATAAGGTATAGCACTTACACATATGTGTGTTTGTATGTGTGTCTGTGTGTGTTTTGTACAGGAGAGAGGAGGACAGTGGTTTCATGTATGAGGATAGTCAACAAAACTATGGAGGTTGTCAACAATAGTTACTGTCAACCTGAAAACCGACCGCAACCGCAAGTACGTCTCTGCAACACTCACCCCTGCCAGTACCGGTGAGACACACACACACACACGCACACACACACACACACACACAAACAAATAGCCATTGGAATAGATACAGTATGACATAATACATATACATTATTTAGCCCATTTTTAGAAATTCTTTTGCTACAGCAGTGATGATGTAGTTGTAATAATAACATAACAGAAGATACAAATAACAAAATACGTATACTTCCCTACAAAACTCAGTACACACACGAAATCTCGGGTCATACTTCATTTTCTCAATCATTTTTAGGCCATATTCAGACTGTAGTTCGTTCAGTCAATCAAACAATTTATTTATAAGCAGATTTAAAAACCAACACAGGATGACCAAAGTGCTATACAGAGTTTGTTATCAATAGGTCAATGTTTTGGGGGTTTTAGGAGCATTCATTGCACTATGAAGCACAATAAGATGAAGTAATTTCTTTTTGTGTCCTGTTTGTTTTCAAAGATGACAAAGAGACTTCACAGCGATCACCATGGTGATTCGACTTTAGATGGATGGCTCACTTTATCACAGTAGTGGGCAGGGCTCAGCATTTACTCAGTTTTAACATCACTCTGGGTTCTTGGCTAGGTTAGCATTAGCATGCTGTCTGTGCAGGTGCTCACGAAGAGCCGAAATTTTGTTAACAGTATAATGCAGTTGTTTCTGTCCTGAAGCAGTCTCCACTTTACCACTTTGTTTTTTTGTTTGTTATTTGTGCAATAAAAAAAAGTAATGTCCATATCCATGCTGGAAACCGCGCAGTTATTGTACTCCTCCGACACGCGAACTGAAATCAGCTTATCGTAGCGAGAGTGCACGAACCGATAAGCAGGATAGATATAGGCTGGCAAGTCGGTTCTCGATTCCATCACCATCACTAACCGTTATAGCTCTATAGAGCTTGGGGACAGAGCTCTGACAGTGCAGGTATGGATCATGGTCCACTCAGACTCAATGGCCCCAGTCTCCCAACTTGCATGCTGTTGAAGCTTTGCTAGAAGTGGGAATTCTCACAGACCAGGGTCTCTTCCAGACTTTCACAGTGTGCCCTCACTAACCATGGGGCTATTTCCCACATTCGCATGGAAATCCCACAGTAGGAAAGTGACCCAACTGGGGACAATGGAGTCCCTACCCTGAGTCTGACCCTTATTCACGGTGGGGCCCAATAGCCCCAATCCTGGTGAGATAACACAATCTACTTTTTTTCTCCACCGAGGTGTCATTGTAATTGCATTTTCAGAGCACTAGATGCTGCTGGTAGTTTTGTAATTTAGGAAAATAACTTCACCCGAGTGATGACAGAAATGATCAGTTCAAGGTTTCACAATGGATATTCTATAACCCAGTATTAGAGCCCGTAGGTGTGCCGTGAAACATGATCAGGTGTGCCATGGAAGATCATCTGGTTCCACCTGATTACTACTGTAAGCAATCAGCGTGATGGGCAAAACACTTACATTCTCTTCCACTAGAGGGCAGTACAACTACCTGTTCTAATTAAATGAGTCACGCCGTAAGACGACGCAGTAGATAGATAAATAGCAATAGATAAATACAGCGGAACCCCGGCTTACGAAGACCCCATTTAACGAAAAATTCAAGTTACGAAGGCACTGAACGGCAATATGCCCGCGTAATGAAATAGATAAAATAGAAAATAAATAAATAAATAAATTAAATTCAATAATGTTATGTACATGTACACGTACGTATGTATGCATGTATACGTATGCTTTCTTCAACCTCTGCCACCTCCTCCTCCACCAAGAACTTCGTCTTCAGCCAGCATCGCCTCACTCAAAAGGCGACGGAAAAAGGTGCTTCGACTTACGAAAATTGTGACTTACGAAAGACCCTCTGGAACAAATTCATTTCGTAAGTTGGGGTTCCACTGTATTTGAAAAGAAAAAGTGTTCAGTCTGACCTGAGTCCTGGAGAAAACTGACTCAGATGAAGACCCTAGTATGAGCAGTGGTCAGAAGAAAGCAAAAAAGGTATACTGGGGACAAACCGAACCAAATCCGCTACGCCTGGTGCACAGGGAAAAATGATCAATATGCTTTCTGTGACATCTTTGTTTGATGCTGTGCCCTGTGACTTTTATAATGTGAAATATGTGCTGTGGCTCCAAAAGGTTGGGAAACACTGCTCTAACCAGTGGATAACATCACAGAAGTTACATCCTTGTTTGTTCTACCATTCATTGGTATGATTGAACTCAAAATGTAAACAACTGATATTTTTCACAGGTGGATGACAGGTGAGTGGGGGCCTTGCTCTGTCACTTGCGGTAAAGGTCATCAGCAGAGGGAGGTGTTGTGTCTTTACCACCTACAGAATGGTTCAGTCATCCACACCAGGGACCTGTACTGCCAAGGAGGAAAACCTCCTGTTTTACAGGGCTGCGAGGGCCGCCTTTGCCTCACAGCGTGGGAGGCTTCAGAATGGTCCAAGGTATGGCACATGCACACTTTCTGTACTTTAATTTTAAGAAAACATGAAACTGTAAGAAGAGCCCTTAAGAGTATACCGGATGTATTTAATCTGTAAGATTAAGGGCATCCTGTAAGAGGTGTACTGATTTGAAAACTGAATCAAATTCCTCACCCAGAATATTTGGAAGTCACGTCATTTGGTGTATGATGCGCCCTTTTTCTGTAAGCATCTGCCAGATTCCTTCAGATGTAATTTTGCTGCAGTGTCAAGAATGCAAATGTTCATGTCAGCTCCTTTAAGTAGCGTAGGATCAAAAAACCCTTGGATTTTAATCTAACAGAATCAACTTTTGGAGATTTACTTACCTGGATGATTGAGACTGCATCAAGACATTTCTTTCTTATTCTTTTCTCCAGTGTTCATCAAATTGTGGTCAAGGTGTCCGCAGACGTACAGTGTTGTGTACAAACCCTCAGGGTCTGTGTGATCCATTATCCCAGCCAACTCAAGAAGAATATTGTGAGGACTTCTCCAAATGTTACGAATGGAAAACCGGAGACTGGTCCAAGGTATGACAAAAGCAAATTCATATATATATATATATATATATATATATATATATATATATATATATTAGGGGTGCAACGATATTCGTATCGATATTGAACCGTTCGATACAGTGCTTTCGGTTCGGTACGCATATGTATTGAACAATACAAAATTTGTAATTTATTTTATCAACTTTCCTTCTGACGATGCTGTCTGTGTTGAGCGCTCAGTGAATCTGCGTTTGACTACTCCGCCTAGGGTCGACAGTGCAGCCTAGGCGGAGTAGTCGAACGCAGATTCACTGAGCGCTCAACACATACAGCATCGTCAGAAGGAAGAGCGCAGGGCAAGCTAGCGAGACAGAAGTTAAGCTCTCCTTACAACATGGACCTCCCCCACCCTCATTCAGATCTGGCGTTTGGAATTATTTTGGTTTTCATGTGACGTATGACCCTGAAGGTAAGCGAGTCATGGACTAAAGTAAAACAGTATGTTGGATGTGCCATGCAATGCTCAATTACATGGGTGGGAACTAGTGTGTTAGCGCAGTTAGCTCGTTAACGTGTTGGCCGTCTAGCCCCATGCACGGGGCAATTGGCGGTAGCTCGTTAACGGAGATTTGCCGTGTTGTGGCGTTAAGGTCATTTCAACGAGATTAACCTGAAAGCACTAGTGGGAACACAACGAATATGACTGCACATTTACTCCGACATCATCCTAGTGCAAAGACAAAAACAACAAGCATGCTACTAACTTTAGCCGAGTCATTTAGACAGCTGTTAGCACATGATTCTCCTTATGCTGCTGAGAATATAGCCCAGAAGAAGCGGATAGTATAGCTTTTATTTTGGAAAGAGACATTTCTCTGTAATAAACTCTCTTTTCCAAAGATGAGTGATTCCTCAATCAGATACAGGGCTCGCAATATCGCTAGCCCAATGTCCCGGGGCTAGCGATTTTTTTCAGTCGGGCTACCAAAATCTATCTCTGCCCTGCCCGTCGGGCTATTGTAGGAAAAATATATGTCAATGCTTTTGCATTCTTTCAGAAATGTAGCTGGGTAATTATGTCATTGGCATCGGTGAGCCACTGTCAATATGTGACATATTGAAATCGCGTTTGAATTTGCGCTTGTTTTTTTGCTTTCACTTTGCAATCGCGTGAACTGTATAGAGAGCGACAGCACTGATCTGTGAGTGATGATAATTTGTGCACCAATTCCTCTGACATCGTCTTATTAATCGTTAGCTTACTATGCAAACATGACAAGTGAAATCTCCCGCAGCTTAAACATGTGAGAGGTTGATCGCGCAGAGAATCGCTGAGCTTATGTGAGTCCGTGTGTAAAAGCAGCAGGATATATATTTTAGTTCTGCTGAGCCAAATAAGACAGGTCAGGGTGAAGAAGTGACAGCCAAAGAAAAGCTTACCACAAAACGGAGAAGTTATGACCAATCAGACTATAAGGCAAAAAGAAAGTGCAGCTTTATGGTTTCATGGACAAAAGAATTTCTGTGGCTGCAATATGACGAGCTAAATAACCAGGGCTGCACATAAGTGACCGCAGGTGCGCATTCGCTGTCAAAATAAAAAACACGCACAAGGGTTAGGGTTAAATTTAAAAACTGTACTTTTGAGTTAAAATATATATTTATAATTTTAATAAATGACAAATTAAAAAGGCATGAACATTTTTTTGTATCGAAAAAATATCGAACCGTGACACCAAAGTATCGAACCGAACCAAACCGTGAATTTTGTGTATCGTTGCACCCCTAATATATATATATATATATATGTATATATATATATGTCCAGATGAACAGAATCAACTTTTGGAGTAAAGAGCTAAAGTTATAGCAGTATAATGTGGTTGTTTCTGTTCTGGGGACAGTTTGCAATTTACCATTGTACTCTCATCCTTTTGTAAAGTGATGTCTATATCCACGCTGTAGACTGCACCACTAGTTTTCACTTCTGGCTCACAAACTGAAATCAGCTGATTTTAGCACAAGTGGAACCTATAAGTAGGATCCATAGGCAAGCAGACTTACAACTGCTGTGAACCGGTTCTTAATCTTAATATTCTTATTATTGTATAACGTTGAAGTTGGCTAAATCTTGATTCTTGACTCTATCCTGATTTTCATTTATAATTTTAATGCACTTTACATTTTTAATCAGAATCAGAATACTTTATTAATCCCTAAGGAAATTATTCCTCATTCCTCGTCATCATGCTCAAGGTTAATATGTGTATATATGAAAATGACAACAACAGATATACTTCTGCAGTGAAGTACATAAATCATTGCCAAATGAATCTCTCCCATGGTAGAATGTGTGTAGACTATTCACCCTGTGTTATAGCTTCGGGAATAAGTGTTTGAAATAATCTACCTCTGTTTAAAACAATGCTGTTAAAAGATGAATAAATTAATTCCTACTGTAGTATTTCCTTGCTCTTAAGAGTTCTCACCTGTAAAATGATAATTTTACTGTTCCATTTAAAAATCAACCAAGTTTAGTAAAACCTCTGCAAACTGGCACTTTTCATTTGCTGTTTCAGTGCTCATCATCCTGTGGAAAGGGACTGCAGTCACGGGTGGTTCAGTGTATGCACAAGGTGACCGGTCGACATGGTAACAACTGCTCTGTGATGCTGAGACCACCAACATATCGATCCTGTCACAGTGGGAACTGTGATGAGAAAATTAATGCGAATACCATCACCTCCCCTAGGCTAGGTGAGACACTGATCGCAATTGCAGTTTGCATTTTTAAAGGATAAAGAAATCTTGCACACAGTACAGATTCACCTATACCTACTGAACAGCTAAAGCTTCCTCAAGTTGTAGAACACTAAGAAAACAGCTGCTTTGTAATTTAAAGAACTGGAACACTTTCTCCGAGGCACAAGCTCAATTTACAAATGATTAAGGTCTGTTGAGTAATTTGCTTGATTAATAAATATATAGAAAAGTCAGAATTAAACTTGCATGTAAATGTGTTTCATAGATTAATTATGATAGCTTTTGGAAAAATAAACAGAAATTTGTGTTTGTGTTCACTGCAACATTTATTTATTTATAATAACTGGTTATAATACCATCCTTGCCTTCAGGCAACTGATGTTGTGATTTGGTGCTGTTTAAATAAAATTGATTTGAACAAAACATCAGTTATTGTAGAGATGCTAAAAATGCAAGATGCAAAAAGAACTTTATGACTGGCTCTCACCAGGTTTTACTCATGTATGACGATTAAAGCCTGGTGTTAAGATAACATTTAGAATGAGATTTATGCTAGGGTTGTTTATGTTAGAGTATTTGTTTGTTCTTAGTGAAACCTAGGGGTAAGAGGAATCTCAGTGAAGGTCCTCACAAAAAAACCCAAAATATATTCCAGTGTGTGTATTCATTCTCCCACCATGACAGCCCCATTCTACCCACCCCCTGTGTGGTTCAGTTCAATTCAATTCATTCATACAGCACTAAATCACAACAACCTCAGGGCACTAAGGTAGACCATACAATAATACACACAGAGAAAAACCCAACAATCATATGACCCCCTATGAGCAGCACTTTGGCGACAGTGGGAAGGAAAAACTCCCTTTTAACAGGAAGAAACCTCCGGCAGAACCAGGCTCAGGGAGGGGCGGGGCCATCTGCCATGACTGGTTGAGGTGAGAGAAGGAAGACAGGACAAAAGTAATGCTGTGGAAGAGAGACAGAGATTAATAATAAGTACGATTCAATGCAGAGGTTCCCAAAGTGTGGGGCCCGCAGAGCCATTGCAGGGGGGGCGCGGTATGAAAAGAAAAAAAAATGAGGACACTGTCACCATAATTGACAGGTTTTTTGACGGGGCTCCCACACAAAAGCAAAGCAGGAGATGAAGCATCGCCAAATATGTTCCCAGGTGGTGGGGGGCGCGAACATTTTTCTTGTAAAACAAAGGGGGGCCTAGCAAAAAAGGTTTGGGAACCACTGTATTAACGCATTTTGAGTGAGAAAGGTGACTGACGAAGAAATACTCATGGGAATCCCCCCGCAGCCTACACCTGTTGCAGCATAACTAAGGGAGGATTCAGAGTTACCTGATCCAGCCCTAACTATTTGCTTTAGCAAAAAGGAAAGTTCTAAGCATAAAGAGTCTGCTCTTTTATTTGTGTTACCTGGTGAAGTTCAGCGTCTGGCTGTTGGGCTAGTGTCAGCAAACACTCGGCTCTAGCGTCACTCTGGGTTCTTGGCTAGCTAAGCGTTAGCATGCTAGCTGGCTAACTTAGCATTAGCATGCTGCCTGTCCAGATGCTTGCAACGAGCCAAATGTGTGTTTGCAGCATAATGGAGTTGTTTCTGTCCTGGATGCAATTTCCACCTACCATGCTCTTATCCATTTGTGCAATAAAAATGAAAGTTATGTCCCCATCCATACTGTAGCCTGAGCCAGTGAGAATTGAAATCAGCTGATTGTAGTGCATATGCAAATTGAACCGGTAAATAAGATTGATAGCAGTTCCAAGGAGTTGGACGACTGGGAACCGGTTCTCAATTCCATCTCTACATGCATATGTACTTGAGTGACAGTCCATTCTTTATTTAACACGATGTTGACTCACCCTATGCAGCTATAATAGCTTCAACTCCTCTGTGAAGGCTTTCCACAAGGTATAGGAGTATGCTTATGGGAATTTTTAAACTATTCTTTCAGAAGCTCATTTTTCAGATCAAACAGAAGGCATGGCTCTCAGTATATGCTCTAGTTCCTAAAAGTGTTCTGTCTGGTTGATGTCAGGACTCAGTTAAGTTCTTCCACACCAAACTGGCTCTGCGAATGTTTCTATAGACCTTGCTTTTTGCACTGGTGCACAGTCATGTTGGAGCAGGACGGAGGCATTCCCAAACTGTTCCAACAAAGCTGGTAACCTGAAATGGAGAAGCGTGATTCAACACTCCAGAGAACACGCCTCTACTGCTCTACACTTGGTGGTGTAAGGCTCGACCATAGAAACCCAAACTGTTATTGAGCTAATCTGAAGACCCCATGAAGTTTAGGGGTCTGTAGCAACTTTGCAGAAAATTGGCTACCCCTGCACATTATGTGCCTCAGTATCCACTGACCTTGGATGCTGGCCTACCGCTTCATGGCTGAGTTGCTATCATTCACAGTCACTTCTGGTTTGCCACTAACTGTGGAATATTTAGTAGCATGGTGCTGTGATGGGATGCCACCTGCGATGGGATGCACAGGTGACATCGCATCACAGCACCATGCTGGAATTCAATGAACTCCTGTTTGTAGAAGCATTTTACATGCCTAGCTGCTTAACTTTACACGCTTGTGGTTATGTGGAAGTGATTAGAACATCAATTATTTAGGTGGGTTAACATTTTTGGCAATATAATTTAATTACAAGAAAAAGTAGTATAATGGGGAATTAAAAGAAATGCTTAGGAGGACATTGTTAGAACAAAAATGGAATGATCCCACTCAATTTGTCACACTGGTAAAAAGATACGATTGATTGCTGGGAAGGCATTGCTAATGAAGTACACTTTTATTAACATTTAACAAGACTCTCACATCTGCTAAATATACTGAATTGCTGCTTTCTTCTCTTCCACCCCAACAGCTGCTCTGACCTACAAGTGCTTGGGGGACAGGTGGACAGTGTACTGTCATGTGATCCGGGATAAAGACCTTTGTCAGGACATGAGGTGGTACCAACGATGCTGTGAAACCTGTCGGGTCTTTTATGCTAACAAAATACTGCACAAGCGCTAATAACCAAAAGCACATACTCCCTTTTAAATGTTATATAATACTGATAAATAATCTACAGAAATTCTTTGGGTTTTTTTTTATTTAAAACAAAAAAGGTAAGTATACATAAATGTATACTGGAAACAAGAATATTTAGCTTGTAATTTTAATGCACATTAGAAAATATCTGATATTTTACTTGCTGTAGACAAAAACAAAGAACAAACTTTATTGTACACAGCAACTGACAAATGTGTGTTATATAATAACCTGGCAGGTCCACTAAATAACATGTGATTCAGAGTAAGCATGAACTTTCCCCTCTCCTTCTTTTGTATTGTTTCTGTTATATAGCAAATTTCAAATCATTGGTCACTTTTTTAATGTTTAAGTAACATTATGTAAGTATTAATAAATTACTGTAATATGTGCCTATGATCAGGAGCCATTGTAAAATACTGTAGAACTCTACTGAATCACTCCAGCTTATAATAGAAGACACACTGATCTTACTCGGGTGTGGAAAGCTCATGTAGCAGATAACGATGAAAACAAATTCTGGGGCTCTGGTAGTGTTTGGTTTGCACTCAGTCATTCTCCACCACCCTAAGGGGGGTATTCCATTTTGACCTTGGGACTTTAGGCTATATTTGGCACAGATATCCCTGTATACTATGCCAGCCATGCCCTGTCTGCTAGCATCTTGGGACCTCTTTGCACAGCCTGCACCTGAGGTCTTGCCTGGTGTGGTAGATCCCAGCCTCTATCAATCTTGCTTGTTCCTGTGCAAACATGATTAGTGCCTCTGTGCCTTCCAAAATGGTTCCTCTACTTGCTCTTCTTCTTTCTCAAGTTACTGCCGCCTGAGATATTCAGAGCTGGTTGGTTTCGGTGATGGTCACACCTTGGGAGCGTACTTCACGTATTCTTGGTAATCGACCAAAAGGGTCCAGTTTTCCAGCTGCCATACTGAACACCTTGAACGCATCAGTTTTTTGGGGGGGCTTGGTATCCATCTCAGAGGGTGGGGATCACAATATCTCGTCCTGACCTAAAGTCCTGGCTTCCCCTTGCCGTAGCGTTCATGTACCTCATTGATCTCTAGTTGTGATAGCAGTTGCTGTCAATTTTGATCCTGGTAGTTTTTGTTTTTATAAAGTTGTGCAAAGGAATTAGGTCAGCTAATCTTTTTTAGTTTGATAGTAAGATTTTACAGTTCAATCATTTAAACTGCCTGTAGTGATCAGGAGCAAGAATATAACTGTTTCGCTAGCAGTATCTGATTAGATGCACCAAGACCTGAAGCTAGTTAACCTGTATAGTTGCATATACAGCTAAACACAAGTCAGAACCAGTATTTGTTGTAGACACAGCTGACAATTCTGTTCAGCCTGTTCAAACCTCACTGGTGCTGCTTCTTCCTCTTTTAAAACTGCCAATCAAAAGTTATAAGCACTTATTTTCCTCAGTATGAGGTGCTCAAAAGAACATCAGTTACTAGTGTGATTACTATCCAGATAAAATAGCCAGATACAATATTTTTTCTCAAATGGCCAAAAAATGTAATACTTGATGAATTTTATGGGGTCTTTAATGCTTTTAGCTGTAAGACTAGAAGGTGCTGTATGAATGCCAGTTCATTTCCCTTATACAGTCAGGGAGAACACATGCGTGTTGGTGTGTATATCATCATATGATAAACGTGTTTTACAGTTGGTTGAATGGTGCTATCTTATAACTTGTTTCACATTTGTGGAATTCAGATTATGTCCGTGTATGATCCTTACAATTAATGGCTGTCTGCTTTTATTTGTTGGTGGATTGATACCATTGTTTTGACAATACTTTTTTTCTTATGGTATAAATATTCTTTATTATTCTTGTACTGTTCTTTGTTAGTTGCACATACACCATGTTTGATTAATAAAATTTCAATAGTAAGTGTTTTTCACCGTGCTGATTGAGAGCTGGGTATTTGTGTATGCATGCATTTGTTTGTATATTCATGCATAAAGACGTGTCATAGATGGTTAATTTAATAAAATGAAAATTATACTTTCTATGAAGAATACTGTATGTAAGTATTAAAAATATTTTATGCTGTGATTTAAGTATCTCTTATATTTATGAACATTTTTGCCTGAAACTTGATTAAAAGGTTGTGACGTGCAGCTGAAAATTCTGGAAAAGCCTAGAAAGTGGTCTTTTTTTAAGACTAAATGTAAATCTTGAAATTTGACATTTTTTCATATTTTAGAATTCGCCACGTAAATTTAGAATTCACTTATAAACAGTGAGATATGCTGGTGGTAGAAACTGCATTTTGTGTTGACTTGTGTCTAACAATTACATTTTTTGCTGATCATCAATTTATGTGTGATAAACATATAAAAAATAGGAAATCAGGAAAGGTTCAAACACTTCTTGACACCGCTGTCGGTCAACACAATGAGTATATAGGGAGAAATGTTTAAGATACAGGTACACCATCACGTGTACACGATTTGAGAGCAGAAAAGAGAAACAACCATCCTGCATCCTGACATCACTCTGAGCAGCTGTGTGATTTTTATGTTAACAGTGTCCCAGATTTGTGACCCACTTGGTGACAGAAAAGTGCCAGGCTGTTTTTAAGTCTTGTTTAAAACACACTGTTACTCTCACGGTACTGAAACTGCGATCCAGTATTTGTGTTTCAGTCTTTGTAATTCTTTAATTATTGTTGTTCATGTTTTTGGGTTTCTTTAGTTCTCAGTGATCTTAGTTGTGTTATCTCAGCCTGTGTTTGAGTCTGTGTTGTTTACCTCCTGTACACAAGGATGAATTATTGATCCATTAATTAATTAATTTCACAAAAAAGAATTAAACTCTCAATGAAAACCTCGTTTTAAAAACCATTTTCCGATTTCCAAAATCGTTTTTTCAAAATAGGTAAATGGATTTTTTATTTTTATTTTTTTAAGAATAGCTGTCAGTTCTCCTATTCTTTATATCACTGCCCTCTGCCAAGACCGGAGATGGCACTACTGATTTAAGTTAATTTATTTAATATGTGAGTGCATAGATTCATAAATGATGATCAAAGACAATGTGTGGTTTTATTTTATGTTTTTACATGATGCTTGTCTTTATTTCTTCAGTTTGAAAAGTAATACTCAAAAGTTGGATGATGAATTCATCAAAACCCAGCCAAATCCCAACAAAGTATACTAAATGTCACTGAATGTCAGGTATATTCCAGTCAGTACAGTTTAAGCATTCACTGCACCTACAGTGCTGTGAAATATACAGTAAATGATGTGGAAGAAATTTTCACAGAGATCATAAAGTAATTAAATCAAGTAGTAATTAAGTAATTAAATCACAGCTCATAGTTTGGTTGTTTATTTTCAAATGTTTTTTTCTGTCTGTTGGTCTGTTTGATGACAATTTGGACTCCTCTGGGAGATGAGGACACACCCACATTTGTGTCATACCGCAGTCATGTTGTCCTCCATAAATAGCAAAAAGCTTAAATAAATAGATGATTTTATGCTTACTGACATCTTAAAAGGTACAAACTAATTTAAATAAAGAGAATTCAGAGAAAGTAAAAATATTTGTACATTTATAAATACTTCAAATATAGAACAAGAACTTTAGTTTTTAACATTACGTGCTAATCAAACCCTAATGTCGATCACTGCACGGCACAAAATACATATTATTTATTTTCCTGTTCAAGCATGCTTCATGTTTATTGGTTATGTACAATGGTTTTACTGGACCAGCCCACTGCAGATCAAATGTACACTGCATATGGTTAAGGAACAAAAGTTAGTGACACACTGATTTAAAATCAAAACAAAAAATCAAAACAGCAACAAACAACCTAAACGCACTATTTCTCAATAATAATGAGATACGTATGACACTTTTGTTTGTATAATGATTACTTTTTCTACACTGATTACTGGTCAGCAGTCACAGATGTCAAGTGTAGCATCCTGTGAAATAATAGCGCGTGTGAGATCGCAGACGGCATATTGTGTCGGATGCTAAGTGTAGTTACATCATTCTGAGTAGAAACAAAGAACCGCAGCGACCCCGCAGCATCACCCAGTCTGTGAACGGAAATAC
Organism: Aulonocara sp. 'chitande type north' Nkhata Bay; assembly: GCF_057382095.1. Classification (NCBI taxonomy): domain Eukaryota; kingdom Metazoa; phylum Chordata; class Actinopteri; order Cichliformes; family Cichlidae; genus Aulonocara; species Aulonocara sp. 'chitande type north' Nkhata Bay. The sequence continues at coordinate 41,348,188 of NC_141344.1, forward strand.
GACTCTCCGCCTTCAAAATAAATGCCCGCATCTTTTCAACGCGGTTCTTCGGGTGCTACATTACATGTCAAAGCGATGTTGTTACTGCAAAACAACATGAAGGAAGCGATTAAATACTGTAACGATGGGTGTCTGGCAGATAAAATCTGCTATAATTAAGCAAAGTTCAACTGAAATGCAAACAAACAAATAGATGAATGCATTAAAAACACTGATGCTGGAAAGGAATAAGATAAATCAAACTGCTGATGCAATTCTTGCTGCTGATCAGAATTGTTGCTTCTAAGTGAAAACGTGTTTTTGTGTTTGTGTTACTTCTCAAGCTTTTCCTCTGAAAGCGGAAATCAGTGCTGTTGGTGTCCAGTTAATTTGATAGTACTCAGGCTTCGCACAGCAGGCAGTTTGAATTTCCACCCAGGCCCTTCGCGACAGACCCACAGCTGTAGTCAGCAGTAAACCAGGAGGGAAAACGTAGGTCAATGGATTCACTACAGCCCGCTCTGCGTGGGCAGGAGCGTGGATCCGTGTTTAACGTTTAAACCAACCGGGACACTAAATGTCATTGTGTTCACAGTTCGCTGTGGTCATGCGTGTGGGTTTGGTTTGCTCCTCTGTAGGCTGGCGGATAATGTAACGGGCTGAAGGCGTTTTTGGATGCTGCGGGGTGCGCGCTGCGGATTCACATCCAGATGATCCTCCATTCATTTTCCCGTTTTTTGGCTCTAACGAGCGCCGTGCCGTTTCGATCCCGCACCCAGCTGATCAGATGATTCTCAGCTCTGTTCACAGTGAGTCCGTGTAAGTGATTTTTGTACAAATACAACCAGGGGCGGATCTAAAGAAATTTTCTTAGGGTGGCATAGGAATCAAATGGGGTGGCAAAATCAAAGCAATTTCTTTACATACATTCTGTAATATGCATTATATATGGTTAAAATACGTCAAACGCAGTAAATGTACACGTTTCGTAGGTTCTTATTTTCTTTAGCCCAAACAAATGGAAAATATCTGTTACATAAAACAAGTGAATGTAGATTTCATGTACTGTATAGCCTGTGTAATAAATAAACATAGCCCAATAAGTACAAAATTCAGAAATCTACACAACATGAGGTGGTTTAGTTAAATTAGAAATAACCACGTGGTTACAAGGTTACATTTACACAAAATCTGCACTGTCATGAAAAGATTTTTCACCTGAAATTTAAACCTAATTTGTCATAATTTATTGAGGGCCAGGGTATAACTGGCCATTTTTGACTGCTTTTCATTTTACCTTTGTATTTCACTTTTAAAAATTATTTACCTTGTCTTGTGTGGTATCTTTTATTTCAGCACAATCTGAATTTACAGTTATGTTTTCACTGGCATACTGTCATAGTATAATATGGGCACAATAATCTAAAATCACACAAAAAACACAAAATCTGAGTAGAAGAAAGTTGTATTTTGTTACTGTAAAAGCCACAAACATGTTTAGCGAAAACTGTGAATTTTAAAAACTTATGCACAATTTTTGCATACAATAAAATTATAAACAACTATTTTTCTAAAGATGCAGCCAAGGCCTCTGTGTTTTCTGTACAACTATTTGAGCCTACTACTAAAACTAAAATTATACAAATCAAATCAAATCAAATCACTTTTATTGTCACATCACATGTGCAGGCACACTGGCACAGCACATGCGAGTGAAATTCTTGTGTGCGAGCCCCACAAGCAACAGAGTTGTGCAAAATACAATAATGTAAACAAGCAAATTACAAGAATGGCTACATCTGAAACTAATAAATATATGTACAATATATAATAGTGTATGCATTTCTGGATGTGTATACTAAATATTTTCCTACGTGTGTGTGTGTGTGTGTGTGTGTGTGTGTGTGTATACACATTTTTACAAATTAAATAGTAAAAAAATAAAATAAAATAATAATAATAATAATAATAATAAAATATATAAAATATACAGAGTTGAATATGTGCAAAACAGTGGCATTACTGTACAGTATGGAGTGCATAATGTTGAAGTTCCAGTAGTGAAGCTGAGGTGTCTATGACGTGTTCAGCAGTCTGATGGCCTGATGGAAGAAGCTGTCTCTCAGTCTGCTGGTACGGGACCGGATGCTGCAGAACCTCCTTCCTGATGGAAGCAGTCTGAACAGTTTATGGCTGGGGTGACTGGAGTCCTTGATGATCCTCCCCGCTTTCCTCAGGCAGCGCTTCCTGTAGATGTCTTGGAGGGAGGGAAGCTCACCTCCAATTATCCGTTCAGAGCACCGCACTACTCGCTGGAGAGCTTTGCAGTTGTAGGCGGTGCTGTTGCCATACCAGGTGGTGATGCATCCAGTGAGGATGTTCTCAATGGCACAGTGATAGAAGGTCCTGAGGATGCGGGGGCTCATGCCGAATCTTTTCAGTCTCCTGAGAAAGAAGAGGCGCTGCTGCGCCTTCTTCACTGTTTTGTGTCACAATAAGATGCCACACAAATTATTTGTGCCACTCCAAAAAATAGTTTCTGTCCACCACAAGACAGAGGAGCACATCACACTCCTGAAACCTGCAGGTATGACAACAGGAAGTGTATCACTCCTGTTTCCCACCTGGAGACAGCGTTTACACTGCAATCTGCCTTTGATGACTTTTTGGCAGCGACTGTGACATCCAGCAGTGCCCTCAGTGTCACACAAAACAAAACAATGACTACACTATACACTAACTGTACACTCCAAACACGCTAAATGTCACAAATCTCTCAAATCTCAAACCACACTGTTGATGTCTCCTCTTTCTCGCTCACTTGCTCTCACCATCGTCACTCCCAAAGCTCTCTCACCTTCCTAAGGTCGACATGGTACATTTTCCCACCAATAGGAAAGTAGTGACGTTTTGTTGTTGTTGTTCATGTTGTTGTTTTGTGCTGTCCTTAGAAAATGCAGTTTTTACAATTTCTTCTTGCACAAAACGTGACGATAGTATTCAGAAAAAAGCATTGTCTATATATATATAACTCTGTTTTCACATGGCGTATTAACACAATTTAAAAACTACTATATATAGTTTGAAGTCTGAACTGTCAAAGGAAATTGAAATTGAAATGACGACTCAGTCAGTCTGCATCTTGTTGCTATGTCATGTGATTTGGAGGCGATGACGTGTCCGTAGACCCCAGAGGGTTAATACTGCACACCTTCATTCCATTTCTACAGTGTTGAAATCTAAAATCTCACTGCAATAGACAACACTGTCATATGCAAAACTACAATGGCACAAGGATGACAAGAGATTAGTTGCCACCGCAGTAGATCCGCCCCTGAATACAACTAAAAACGTGAAATGTTGATTTGTATTTATTGATTTTGACAGACATGTCACTATTGCTGTTATTGTCAGAATGTAGGTTATCGATTGGATGGGAAGGAATTGTGTTAACTTTTTCGTCCATTATATTCGTTGTTGTGACTGTGGCCTGTCTGCATTGTGTCTGTTTGATTCTGTTATGTGTCTTATTTCACAGAAAACCAGATTAGCACAGAATGAACATTTGACTGTGTTGTTTCCAGGTGTCAAGCCTCTCCTGAGGAAGAACCGATTCTTTCTTCCTGCCATCCAGCAGCCATGGACTCCCTCCCAGAGTATTCTCTGTTCCTGGTTCGGATCCTGGAAGAGTTGGACACCAAGCACACCACCATGTCCTACCAGGACCTGTGCAAGTCTCTGTGTGCTCGCTTTGACTTGGTGCACTTGGCCAAGCTCCGCAGCCTGCTCTTCCACACAGCCTGCCTGGACCCTGCCTTCCCAGCCACCCTCTTCAAGGACAAGATGCGCTGTTCCACTGAGGACCCGCTGTCCAAAAAGCTCATGGTTGCAGCGGACATTGTCACCATGTTCAATTTGATCCACATGAATGGAGGAATAGCCAAAGATAAGCTTCCTATAGTTCAAAGAGCCACGTTTCACAAGAGTCAGTCAGTGGAGTTCTGCAGGTCTGACAGTGATCACCTTAAGTATCAGGACTGTGACAGGGGGATTGGTTATGAGCACATGGATCACCCCAGGGAAGGGCGCCATCACCACCACTCTCAGCAGCATCCTGTGGCTCAGAACGCCCCTCCCTGTGCTAATTCCTCTGATTGCAACAGCCGGCAGCGCTTTCTTGTCTCCTCAGGACCAAACTTCCTCCTGGGCATGAGGAAAGACATGAAATGTAGAGCAGGCTCTCTGGACAAGCTGCATCATCTGCCTCAGTACTCTAGCAGCAGTCCACCATCACCACCTTGTGAAATGCAGAGCACCTACTTTCCTATGGACATAGACACCGAGTCCACCACTGACCAGGAGTCCCTGCAGAACATGGGACATCCAGAGCCCTTCTCTCTTCACACTTGCATCCAGAAGAGAAACGATTTTAAGAAGGATTTTCACAATTTTGTGGCTTTTTCACCACAGGTTTGTGTTTTTAGGGTGCTGTTGAAAGGAATTACTGAGACAGATGTCTATAGGGAGACGGCCAGGTGACATATGAGATGGTACACAAGTTTAGTAAACGAAATGGAAATTTGAGTTTCATTTGAGTTGAATAGTCTATTGGAGATTCATAATTTAAATATACTAAATTATACCCTAACCCGTGTTTGTAGACACACAAAAATGCACACAAACACGTAAACATATATGTAAAACATTTTTAAAAATTTGAAGGCAATGTTATGGGCATTTTATTTACGTCCTCTGAAATGCAGTGATGAAAAAAAAAACAATAATACAAGGTTGTTAAAGTGTGACCCACAGGCCGGTGGCCTTGATCATATGTTTTGCTGCTCACTAGTTTGATGGCCAAACAACACAATACTATGATATGACACCACAAGTATTTCTCCTCAACTTTGACTCTTCTGCTTTAGCAAAGTAAACATTCCTCACACTGACAAATACAGCTGGTGTCAGGAAATGTAACAGCCACCCAATGAAATATTCATTGTCACAAAAACAACAAGTGCTAACCTAAGCCTCCATTTTCTGAACAGACAAATTATAAAGAATATGCAAGTACTGAGTGAGTGCATTTTCCCCTTTGCGACCCTTAATCATATGCTGGCTCCCTGACCTGACCGTGTCGAAAATGTTTTGCTTCTTTTAGAATTGTGAACCAGTAAAGACAGACAGAAAGTGGGAGAGTGGGTGGACATGCAGCACAAGGCCACAGGTCATACACCTGGGCTGCTGCCCGCCGGTCATGTGGTTTCCTGCTCACCCACTGAGCTAAAGTGGCACCTTGTGTACAACACACACGAGAGTGTTTTAATATTTACTTATTTTCTCCCACTATTATCAATACCTGCTTTGATTTAGTGAATAATAGTGTTATCTTAATAATCTCACATCCCAAATATTCTAAACGAACTAAACATGAAAGATTCGATGTCCTGTCAATAACACACACACATAGTATAATAAAAATGTTTTGTATACGGTCTTGTACAGTTTATTGATACAGATGTTCCTGACACCTCTATTGTCTTGTAATTAAAGTTGATTGATGTGCTAAAAAATAGTAACATAATGGATGATGTGACTAGATTCTCTACACCGAAGATCTAATTAGTCCATTTGTATTTTATAAATCAGTTATTGCCCAGATTTCTCTGTAGTATTGTGTTATTTCATAATTCTAAACTTTCTTAATCCCCGAGTTATGATTGATAATTGCTGCATTTTTGTGCCTTTAAGCCAACTCCATCTTTGTCTTGGTTATTGTTGCAGGTCATCACCAGTGAGTGCAAACAGGGCAGTAAGGCTGCTGAAGGTTACCACAATAGGGAGTTACGTAAGCCTGCTACCTTCTTCAACCGTAGCTTCGAACTGCCCTACAGTAACCCCTACTTTGAACCGCCACTTAACTCCCCCCTACAGGACAGACGGAGGGTGAAGCACGAGAGCCTGGATGACTTACAGGTGTCAACTTATTTTGGTCCAACCACCGTCTCTGAGTGTGTTAGTAGCAAGAAGCACATTAACAAAGCAGGGAAACAGCCAGTATGGCCCATGAAGAGCCTCAGTCTCAACGCAGAAGAGGGCCCTCCTGTTTCAGAAAGGATTTTTCAAAGCAGCAGACCACTCAAAGAAAACCATCAGTGTAACATTATTACCACTGAGAGTGAGCAATATTTTCACACCCCGATGCAAAAGGTATCAGCGTCACCTGGCTTTGCAAAGAAAAGTACTGAAATAAAACCCAAGGATATATCACTGATGGGTAGGGGACCCGGAGGTCTGGACAATGGAGACGTAGCCAAAAGGTTTGGGGACAAAAATACGAAGAATGCATCCTTTCAAGAAGGGGAAAGCGCCTCTAGTGTTGGAACACAAACTGAGCGGATTGAACAGAAGAAGCTGAAAGAATACCAATCTAAGTATAACGACAGCGAAAGGCACGGTTTGAAACGCTCAGTTGAGGAGTGTGAGGTCATTAGTGATGACATAAGTGATATTTTTCGTTTTCTGGATGATATGAGTGTTTGTGACTCTCTGGGTGTTGTTCAGTCATCATGTTACAATAGTAATGGGTCTCTGTCTCAGGTAAAGTCAGAAGGTGACAGCTCCCCTGAATGCAACACAGTCAAATTAGCCAAGTCTAAGGTAGACCGCCTGTTCCATTCACTTGAAAACACTGATGATGAGCTCAAAACAAGTGTGTGTAAGCTTGTGAGGAGAATTGGTGAGATTGAGAAGAAGTTGGAGTCTTTGTCGGGGGTTCGCAGTGAAATATCCCAGGTACTTTCCAAGCTCAACAAACTGGATGAAAAGATCCAGGAGCCTGAGGCCAATGGGAGGCACGGGGAGAAAGCATCATCATCATCATCCAGGTCCAATGCCACACCGACAAAGGCTCAACCCTACCCACATCCACATTTCAACAGTACTGCTCTTTCACCCCATGTTTACCAGTGCAACACCACTGGTCACAATGTGAAAACAGACAATGGATATGTCGGAGAGTGGTGTTGCTCAGATGGGAGTAATAGCAACACTCTTGGGATTAAGGCTGTGAAGAAAGGCATGCTATTCAGAAGGTCTTCCTGTTCACTCAACGAGGAGCCCATGGCTACCGAGTCGAAGGTTGCTAGCATAACCAACTCTCTACAGGACCGGGGGACTGTGTCCTACTCCTGTCACCCTGAGGACAGAGACAAGGATAGGCATCGGAAGGTTAAAGAGGTATGTGTGTGTGTGTGTGTTTGTATAAAGAAACACAAATTCAGTAACAAGAATTTTGCATGGCACTTGTAGATTTTATGGAATCATTTTACATTGTATTCACAAAGCATGAGAGAGTTTTTAAAGGGAAACAATCTGGAATGTATATTGTGTCCTGGAGTTATCACTTGTATGATCAGACGAGATATCGGGGCAGTAGGTTTATAAGTATAACTGCTGATATTCGTCTACTTAACTAAATGCACATTCTTATTTGTATCTGTCATTCTTCTTGTGAAGGTGATGTTAGATCATGCATTATGCTGAACTGGAGTTAGTATAAGAAACCAGTCATTGTTTTAGTCTTGGCTGCATTTTGGTCACCTTAACAAGCTTGTGTGTTGTGTCTTACTGGTGACCCTGGTGTAGAAACATCTGATTGGCCTGGACAGACCTCTAACTGATGGAACACCTTTGGCATGAGTCAGAGCAGAGACCGTGAGTCAGGCCTTCTTATCCAACATCAGGCCCAGGATCCTCCAGCAGTCACCAAGCTCAGCCACCAGGCCACAACCAGGCTTCAATAGCCCAGGACCAGGCTTCCTTATTAGCCTCCAGCCATTTTTGCAGAAGACAGACTGACTAGGGTTGTGGACAGTGAATGCTCCTACTTTTCCCTTCACAAAGCACCTTATGTTTTGCTCCTGTGCCTTGTCATTTGCACATTATCAACTGATTGGCGTCACAAACCAACAAGGTCGGCTAATATCAACAATCTGCTTGACATTCTCAAGTAACACACTTTTGTGGTGTCCGACTAGCGTAACAATCAAAAGGGGAAAGGTTTCTATTGCTTCCCTCTAGTGCTGACACATCTAGCATTCCTTAACAACTGTGAATTGTGGAAGCCAACTGTCAACTTCCTGCTAAGCAACAACTAAACAGGTTAACTGTGTTTGTTTATATCTTAATTGAGCAAAGATGGGTACAGTCTCTGAGGATGAGATTGAGGGGATTAAGAAATCTCTATGTTGTATGTCAGGAGAGTTTTCTAATATCTCCAAACAACAGAAGTTGCTATTGCAGTATGAATGACTTAATAGTAAGTGGAATACAGAACGTATGGCAGAGCTGCAGAGGAAGAAGCTGGCATCTCTCAGCTCTGGGTACTTCTTGAGCTTCTCATGTTCCTTTTTCCTGATGTTGCTATCACTCAGGATAGCTACATCGATCACTGTCTTCCTCAGCTTGTTCACCATTACAATGTCCAGTTGGTTAGCCATCACCAGTTTGTGTCTGTATCTGTAGTCTCACCTGATCTTAGCTCTGTCATTCTCAACCACACTAGAGGACGTGTCCCATTTTGACCTTGACTTCCAGGAAACACCACAGATGTTCCTGTATATTATTTTGGCCACCCAGTTATGTTGCACATCTTTGGGGTCTTGCCTGGTGTGGTAGACCCCAGCCTCTGTGGATCTTGTGTTTAGAGCCTGTTCCTGTGCTGCCATGAACAGTGTCTCTTAGCTGTCTTTCAGTCCATCCTCGTCCAGCCACTTGATGTCAGTGTCTTCTGTCTCCACCTTTGGCCAGCTGATTATCTGATCACTGGCAGGGTGTAGGTACTATGATATGGTGATGTGATATGTTACTATGAAGTCTTTAACATTAGATGTGGCCTCATTATTCAAGAATTTGTATGAGGAGAAACATTTTAAATTCGATTTTGGATTTAACAGGTAGCCAATAAAGAGAAGCCAGCATTAGAGACATTTGCTCTCTTTCCTGTCACTGTCAGTACTTTGCCTGCAGCATTTCAAATCACCTGAAAGGTTTTCATATAGCCTCGAATTCTCCCATGAAGGTTTTTCAGCTTCACTCTGAGTTAGGATGTTTTTTTAATTTTAGAGATATTGCACAAATACAAGAAAGCAACCCCACATATTCGTTTAATGTGCACATTGAAGGACATATCCTGGTTAAAAAATGACTCCAAGATTCCTCACAGTGCTGCTGCAGAGTAAGGTAATGCCACCGTAGCTCGTTAGAACGTGTATGCTTTACTGTTTCTGTTCTATAATTTGGAAACTAAGAATTGGGAAACTTTTCTGATATACTATTTCTTCTGATTATCAGTTTGGCTGATTTACAAGTACTCTTTCAAGAATCTTTGAGATTTTTTGAGAAAGGAAGGTTAGAGATTGGTCTATAATCAGCTAAGACACTGGGTCAAGTGATGGCTTTTTATGCAAGGATGAGAGGTGAAACGTCTTCAAGCAACTTAAAGAAGTCCAGACGCTTTTCTTTGCAAGCTCCTTTGACTACGATGACCTGGATGACTGAGAACCTTCACAGACACTTTTTATGCAATGGTTTACTGCCAGCTTAAAAGCCTGTAGTATGCAGCCTGTTAATAGAGATAGACTAATCATATTCAAAACTGAAGTATTCATTTTTGTAGGATTCATATTATTGCATTACTTCTAGGCTAGACTACTGTAATTTGTTATTATGAGGACGTCCAAAAAACTCCCTGAAAAGCATTCAGCTGATCCAAAATGCTGCAGCAAGAGTCCTGACAGGGACTAGAAAGAGAGAGCAGATTCCTCCTGTGTTGGCTTCCCTTCATTGGCTTCCTGTTAAATCCAGAATACAATTTAAAGTTCTTCTCATCGGCTGGGGGATGTGTGTAAGTACTGCTGTTCAGCAGTGGGGTGTTTGTGTCACGTCCCCCACCCAACAGCACTCTAGTTTTCATACAGTAATAGTCATCCCGTATATACACTCACACTCCACAGCACACTTTGTCACACTCTGCCAGGTGCGGGGGTCTACAGGTCGTTTGTGGGGCGCTGTGGCTGCGTCCTGGCTTGCTGTTTCAGAGGGACGTCTCCTTACCGCACCGCCGGGGGGATTGTCAGTGTGTGCGTGTGTGTCTTTGTGTGTCAATAGTGGGTTCGTGGGTATTATTAGTCCTTTATTCAGCCAGGTAAAAATCTCATTGAGATCTAATTTCCAAGAGAGACCTGGAATCAGGTGTTTCTTGGGGGTGTGTGTGTGTGTGTGTGTGTGTGTGTGTGTGTGTGTGTGTGTGTGTGTGTGTGTGTGTAGCTGGGTTTTTCCTTTCCACTGTTACTAAGCACTTGCTCAAAGGGGGATCAAGTGATTGTTGGGGTTTTCTGTTGTCTTTGTATTATCGTGGGGTCATGACCGTGCAGTATAAAGCACCATGAGGTGATTTGGTGCTTTATAAATAAAATTGAATTTAATTGAAAAGTGAATAGGACTTTTCTGAGCATTCTTGTAGCAATGGTGTCTAAAAATCGATCATTTGGAGGGAGTGAATATTGAAGTTAACTCAGGAACAAGTTTAAAAGAACATAAGTAGTGCTGAAAGTATCTGGACGTAATGATATATCTGTGAGATGGTTGTAAATATTTCTCTGCGGTGATTAAAATCTGCTGTGTTTATCCTTCGCTGTTTTCTTAGACAGATCGAAAGCGTCAATATGAGCTCCCCCAAGTGCAACGACTCCAAAAACAATCAAAGGATTCCTACCTGACTGAGCAGGTTTTTTCACCGCATCACTTCAACCCTTCTGTCAAGGCCCATATGAAAGACAGCTCTCTGTACGCTGATGTAAGGCTCACCAGTCCATCAGCTGGGATACGTGGCCAGCCATCCTGGACCATTGAGGAATACAAACGCAATTCAGGAAAGAAGGAAAAGCAGCTCACTGCTCTTGACCTGCAGGTACAGTTCTGGGCTCTGCATACATATTGCATATTATGAAATGTCGAGCAACTTAATTTCTGAACCATACCCTAGTCATGCTGCTGTAGATTCAGGCTTCTGGGGGTCCTTCTATGATCCACTGAGCATTTTTTTCTCCACTCACCTCTTGTCACTCATTAAATTCTGTCTTCTATCTCATATAGTTTGTGTTTTACATACTTATCACTTAAAATCTTCACAAAAATATGCATGTATTATTGAAACCATTTCACTTCAATCCCACCAAAAGCAACAAGAAGTAGTGGGTAATGAAATCTGTTGGAGTATCTAATTGTTGTTTTGTTTCGTAATACAATCACACAATGATATTGTCCAAAAGGAGCCAAGAATCCATCCTGGCCATTTATATTCAGCACCAAGTCCCAAAAAGTTGATTGTGTTCATCTGGATGTAGCGTTTCCAGAAACATTTGGTCACTCATCAACTGACTTCTTCAGTCTTCAGCACCAAGGACAGTACTTTGACAAATAAATAAATTAGAATAGAATAGAATAGAATTCAACTTTATTGTCATTGCACATGCACAGGTACAGGGCAACGAAATGCAGTTTGCATCCATCCAGAAGTGCTTTAGTGATATAGATATATTACAATATATATTAGCAATAATATAGATATGTGAGTATATTACAGAAATGGGTCTATTATGGTATGTTATAATGTACACGGTATGAAGTATGTTGTGAATATTCTATAACTATAAGTATGTACAGGCTGTAGTGAGTACAAGCTATGTACAGGATATGAACAGGATATAAATATGAAAAACTATACAGAATATGAAATAAATAACTTTACAGAATCTGGGATATACAGCTATACAGAAATGGGAACTATGCAAGTTGTAAACAGTTGTAGAATTAAAGATTATTGAATGTACAGAATGATTATTTACACAGAGCTATACAGTAGTGCAGTTAAGATAAGTGAGGGTGTAGATAGTTTCTACAGAGGCTATATAAAGTGCTAGTGGTTGTGAGTGGTGGTTCAGTCCATGTTATTATTGTGTTTGAGGGTACAGTTGTCCATTGTGGGTGTGTGTATGTTCAGTCCATGAGTTTAACGTGGGTCAGATGTCAGGAGGCAGAGTTCAGGAGTCTGACAGCTGTGGGGAAGAAGCTGTTCCGGTACCTGGTGGTCTTAGTCCGGAGGCTCCTGTAGCGCCTCCCAGAGGGCAGGAGGGTGAAGAGTCCATGTGATGGGTGACTGGGGTCTCTGATGATTTTCCCAGCCCTCTTCAGACACCGCTTCCTGTAGATGTCCTTTATAGCAGGAAGTGGTGCTCCGGCGATGCGCTGGGCAGTTTTCACGACCCTCTGCAACGCCTTCCGGTCCGAGGCAGAGCAGTTCCCGTACCAGACTGTTATACAGTTGGTCAGGATGCTCTCGATGGTGCAGCGATAGAAGTTCACCAGGATGTCTGAGGACAGGTGGTTCTTCCTCAGAGTCCTCAAGAAGAAGAGGCGCTGGTGAGCCTTCTTGACCAGCTTGGAGCAGTTGGTCGTCCAGGTGAGATCCTCGGAGATGTGGACTCCCAGGAACTTGAAGCTGCTCACACGCTCCACAGCCGTCCCCTTAATGTGGATGGGTGGATGTGGGTCAGCATTCCTCCTGTAGTCCACGATGAGCTCCTTGGTCTTCTCGGTGTTAAGCAGCAGGTTGTTTGTGTCGCACCACTCAGCCAGACGATCCACCTCCTCCCTGTAGGCGGCCTCATCGTTGTCACTGATGAGGCCAATCACCGTGGTGTCATCTGCAAACTTAATGATGGTGTTGGAACCATCAGCAGGTCTGCAGTCGTGGGTGAAGAGGGAGTAGAGGGAAGGGCTCATCACACAGCCTTGTGGTACACCGGTGTTCATTGTGATGGTAGATGAGCAGCGGTTATCCAGCCGGACACGTTGGGGGCGGTTGGTCAGGAAGTCCAGTAACCATTTGCAGATGAGGGAACTGATGCCCAGGTCTGTCAGTTTCCTGATGAGTTGTGAGGGGTGGATTGTATTGAACGCTGAACTGAAGTCTATAAACAGCATTCTGGTGTAGGTGTTGTTGTTGTCCAGGTGTGAGAGGACAGAGTGCATTGCGATGGAGACTGCATCCTCTGTGCTCCTGTTCTGGCGGTATGCGAATTGGTGGGGGTCCAGGGTGGGGGGGAGACAGGATTTGAAGTGTGCTAGGACCAGCTGCTCTAAGCACTTAGTGATGATGGGGGTGAGTGCTACTGGGCGATAGTCATTGAGGCAAGATGGGTTGGAGTTTTTGGGTATCGGGACGATGGAGGTGGATTTGAAGCAGGCCGGTACCACAGCGTGGGCCAAGGACCATACACGAGGAGGTCTTGCAACTTTGGACGTATAGAGGGGCACACTTAAGGCAGCTATTACTCCAACCCGAGATACAATCCTTGTCATAGTTAATACAGGGTTTTTTTATCGTACCCAGGGGTGACCCAGAAAAAGAGGTGTGTGCTGTGCTTTGAACAGGCAAAAATTGATTTGTTCCGTGCGATTACCAGAAAGGGGGAGAGTGACTGTCATTTTTAGCATCTACGTGGATGTTAAAATCACCCACAATAATTGTTTTAACTGAGCTGAGCACTAAATCAGATAAAAAGTCTGAGAAATCAGACAAACTCTGTGTAAGGCCGAGGTGGACGAGTACAGGGAAGTGCAGTAGTCCTGTTCCAGTCAGGCAGCCATTTATTTTGCTCCTTCGTCCAAAGGAAGGCTGCTTGGGTGGTCTTCCAGAGTGGATGTTGGTAACATATGGAGGCCTCAAAAGGTAGCAGACCAGTTGACCAGCAGGTCATGCAGTTTTGGGTGTATTCCAACCAGGCAAGCTGCATGGTCCGGTTGGAATTCCAGCTCCTGATTGACCTATTTAATTAGCAATGGGTGGTGAATTTAAATGTATGGTAATGACAGATAATTTTGATATCAGACATAGTTTATCTCCCCACAAACACACAGTTTTAAAATAAAACTTTTTTTCCTGCTCATTTGATAACAATTCCCCACTTTCACTCACTTACACTAACAGACACACACGCATGCACAGACACACATGCATGCGCACACACAAACACACGCATACACACACAACAGATATTCTGGTTATTCATTTGAAATTCTTGAGTTTAGACATTTAAAATACATAATTTCACTCTGTAAGTAATTTAAAGAATATGAGCTTTTCACTATTCATTCAGACGTTTATAGTAATAAGCCTATTGGAAGCTCTGGATACCAGGATCATTGAATTAGAGACTCATCTGAAAGCCTGATGCTCAGCCTCCTCCGCCCCAGCTTTGCTACCACCGATGGTACACCTGGACCTCACACAGAGTTTCTGTCTGACTTCTCACTCACAATAAAACAATTATTGTGGGTGATTTTAACATCCATGCAGATGCTAAAAATAACAGCCTCAACACAGCATTTAATTAAAAAATGTTTTTTTTTAAAGCCAAATGGAAAACATCCCTAATTGTTATTTATAGTCTTTGTGTCTTTCATCAGACCCAGGAGTCGTTAAACCCCAATAATCTGGAGTACTGGATGGAGGACATCTACACCCCAGGCTATGACTCGTTGCTCAAGAGGAAAGAGGCAGAATTTAGGAGGGCCAAGGCGTGTAAGATTGGAGCACTGATTGCAGCTGCTACTTGCACTGTGATCCTGGTTATTGTTGTTCCAATTTGCACCATGAAATCATGAATAAATGAGAAAGGTGGTAGCCATGCACAATGGATGTTATACTTCTACCTGTAGGTGTTTTCTTTTTGTGGACCAGTAAGTGCAAAGCAAACTGAGTGACAGCATGAGAATGTACGACTTTACATTGTTTTTTTTGTTTTTATGGTGTTTACATCTGGGAGTATTGCCAATGTAGAAATATTAAGGTTATAAAATCAGCAAGTGCATAATATCTATCTGTCTATCTGTCTATCTATTAGGGGTGCAACGATACTCGTATCGATATTGAACCGTTCGATACAGTGCTTTCGGTTCAGTACGCATATGTATCGAACAATACAACATTTTTAATTTATTTTATCAACTTTTCTTCGGACGATGCTGTCTGTGTTCAGCGCTCAGTGGATCTGTGTTCGACTACTCTGCCTAGACTGTCGAGCGCAGATCCACTGAGCACAGCACAAGCTAGCAAGACAGAAGCTAAGCTCGTTGCAACATGGCAAATTGAACCTCCCCCACCCTCATTCAGATCTGGCGTTTGGAACTATTTTGGTTTTCATGTGACGTATGACCCTGAAGGTAAGCGAGTCATGGACTAAAGTAAAACAGTATGTTGGATGTGCCACGCAATGCTCAATTACATGGGTGGGAGCTAGTGCGTTAGCGCAGTTAGCTCGTTCACGTGTTGACGCCATCCAGCCCCACGCACGGGGCGATCGGCGGTAGCTCGTTAACAGAGATTTGCCGTGTTGTGGCGTTAAGGTCATTTCAACGAGATTAACGCTGACAGCACTAGTGGGAACACAACGAATATGACTGCACATTTACGCAGACAGCATCCTAGTGCAAAGACAAGTGGAAGCAGACAAAAACAACAAGCACGCATGCTACAAACTTTACCCGAGTCATTTAGACAGCCGTTAGCACAGGATTCTCCTTATGGGGACCTGATATGTTTAATATGCTGCTGAGAATATAGCCCAGAAGAAGCGTATAGTATAGCTTTTATTTTGAAAGAGCCATTTCTCTGTAATAAACTCTCTTTTCCAAAGATGAGTGATTCCTCAATCAGATAGATTTTTTTTTGTTGTTGTTGTTTCAGCAACATTAAATTTAAAAACTGTACATTTGAGTTAAAATATATATTTATAATTTTAATAAATGACAAATTAAAAAAGCATGAACATTTTCTTGTATCGAAAAAATTTCGAACCGTGACACCAAAGTATTGAACCGAACCATGAATTTTGTGTATCGTTGCACCCCTACTATCTATCTATCTATCTATTTTAACAATTCTAGTTCATTGTAATGCTAGATGGAAGGTAGTTGATGTAATTGTCCATCTTAAACAACTACAGCACATGATAACAAAACTGTTGTAATTTTAGCCAACATATAGCAACTTATGATAGGGTATATATTTTTTATTTTTCATATGATTACTGTACTTTATTTTGTTCAAAGTTATTTTTTGATTAATTATCTAGTTGTGAGAATTTATCTTTATCAATAAAAACAAGCATTTGAGTAATGACATTTATGCTACACATTTTTCTAAATAGAAATATGTATGTCCTTTAGCCTAAGTACAGTTATACTCCAAAGTAGATGTATGACTATGTACAGTATGACTGTACAGCCAATGTGAATGTATTGATAACTTTTAGCCTACTTGTGAAGAATGAGAATTACATTTGAATGTTGCTGCAGTCTCCTCCTCTTTTTCTGAATTGTAACCAGCCAAAAGCACATGTCCTTTAAATAAAAAAGAAACTGTGGCTTTGTTCATTTCTTTGCAGGCATTTGTTCAGTGAATATTTCTACATCAGTGTCCTAGCTAGCGAACTCACCTAAGAGGATTAAATGGGCTGGACAATTAACTGGACCAGCTTCTTTAGTGAAGCCAAATGTGTAAACAGAACAGAACAGCTGTAATGTTGTAGTCCAATGAGCACCTACACATTTTATGTGTAGGTGCTCATTGGACTACAACATTGCATTACAGATTTTCAACTTTTCAACTTATTGAACAGTTGAAAATCTAGCAGAACATTAGTTCTGCTAGATTTTCAACTGAAACAATTCACATACATTCGCTAATCTGTTCCAACTTCCTATCCAACTGATCTCCACTCAGTGTCTTAGACCCAAGCTATTCTGCCAGATACATGTTACTACAGATGAAATTATCAGTCTACTTTTGACTTTACACTTTTTTTAATTCTGTACATTCTGTTCATTTAATTTATTGTAAATATGTAAAATATTAGTCATTTATTACACAAATGGATTAATAATGAATGCATTCCAATGCAATACCCTCACATTTGTTTGAAACTATAAACTTAATTTGAATGTTATCCACCCGTTGAATGGCTTTTTCCACGCCCTGTAAAAGTAGCCATACGGGCAGACAGATAATATATTACTGCACAATATGTGCTGAAAGCATGTCCATACTGCGCGCCATGATAGCAACTTTTACAGTTTCATTGACACTTTCAGTAAAATATGAAAAGAAAAAACTATTTATTTTTACTTAGAGACACAAAATGAACATATCCAGTATTCATGTTCTGTATAGGTGTTTACTCAACAGACCCCTCTGGCTAACTGGCTTTACTTTTGTCAGTGATCAGGACATCAGTTTCCCCATTCTTAAATACTTCTAAATAAATGGTTGTGTTTTAGATCCTCAATGCAAACCATATCAATCTGCTGGAAACCCAGCTCTAAGCAGGCACCCACTGTGTCGTGTTTCTCTCTCCTTTTACTATCTATTGCTTTGAACTCGGAGCTGCAGTAAACTGTGAAAGTCTGTAAATATTGTTGAGATTTGAACCAGCTTGAAGTGTTAATTGAAAAATTATTGTAATAAAAACAAATTCTTCTGACTGTTAATGGATCTGTGTTTTTCTTATTCCTACACTGCATTCATACCCGAGAACACTTCGCCACTAAAGAGGAAATTCTTCTCAAAAGCAAATTATCCCTCCTGTCAAAATGGCGTGCTTCCACCAACACAATTACACAGCCTTTACTCGTCTTTTAAATTGTGCTGAGGCAGAACTGTCAAAGTTGAATTGCACAGGATGCTGTACTGTAGTAATGTGAGACCCACTGGGAATCTTGGCCATACTGAACATACTCACCAAAAAACATTTCTGTCACTAATTTTCACCAACAGTCTTCTGCCAGGCAGCTTTAAACATAACAACATATGATCTGGACAGTCTACAGCTTTATACTGATGAGTGTTTTGAGTGCGTCATCATGGGGAAACCAAACAAGACAGAGACTCCCTCCAAAAGAACAGGTACTCCATCCACAAAGAAAAGCCGCCAGGAAGACTCCCTGGAACTGGTCTCTCTCCACAGACAGTGACATGGTCGATATTTTGGAATCTATAGATAAAAACCTGTTCAGCTTTGACACAAACCCAGACCACAGCCAGGAACTGAGAGGAAGGGACTTCAACGACCAGTTTCCTAAGGGGATCCTGGAGCAACGCACGGTCCTGATTTGAAATAAGTTGTCCAAGGAGGCTCTCATGATGTCATTGCAGTTGATACGCTATATGTTAAAGTCAACTTTATCGTGACCAGAACACCGCTCCATGGCTGTGCTGATCCTGTGTCGAACGCCTTTTTCTAATTCTCTCTTCGTGTCTATTATAGACATATCTGCCTTTTCCTGTTGTTATTGCTGTTGATTTGAGATCATTTCAGACGTATTCTTGGGTGGCTGGACTGTGTGAGTTATTGCACAATTAAAGCACAGGCACACACACACACACCTTTACACACACACTCAACACTACAAAATGTGTAGTTCATATACTTAATATAAATTTTGGTGATCCCTCCTTTTGTTAATGCCCTTTTCACTTTATTTTTGGATCAGTCTGACACCACACTTATTTGAACTGGAAGAGATTTCAACCTGTTACTTAATCCAGAAATTGACAGGCACAGTAGAGCAATGAGTCAAAGGACCTGGCAGACACTACGACATTCTTAAATAATACATACATGATTTTGGTGTTAGCAATGCTTGGTGTCATACGACTGTAAGGTTTTCTCTGTATGTATTACCGTAGGGTCTGCCTTACAATAAAAAGCTCCTTGAGGCGACTGTTGTTGTGATTTGGCGCTGTGTAAATAAAACTGAACTGAACTGAATTGAGACTTTCAGAACACCTCCACAACTTCACTACTGCTACCGACAATTAGGTACAAACTTTTCCTTTTGGCTTTCAGACTTGGTAAAGCTGCCATGTGCAAGGTAAATATTTTGTATTTGTATACATAAAAATAAACAAGTTAATCAAGTGGGTTTAACACATTAACCTGAATTGAGATTGTAGTTTTGGTTACAAGAGACATTTGTGGAGAAAAACATGAAAATGAGGGGGTAAAATTCTGTTTAATAAACAGGTGAGAAAGAGCCTTTGAGAGGATGTATCTTGGATGACATCAAGATTCCAAAATATCCTCTGCAAGACTTCAAACATGTGTTTGAGCTCTGGTGGATGGCTCAGGTCCAAACAACAGACCATCTCTCCCTGTTCCTCACACCTCAGTGCTCACCACTCATCCGATGCGTGAAACCTGCTGTGAAGACAATTAAAGTGTGGCCAGAGGGGACAGATGCCATGCTCCAATTCAAAACCACAGACTGGAATACGTTCATCCACACAGACTTGGACCAGTACACCTCATCTGTACTGGACTACATCTCCACGACTACAGACAGTGTCACCACCCAGAAACAGATCACCATGTACCCCAACCAGAAGCTTTGGATGAACTGGACCCGCAATAACGCCTTCAGGTCAGGGATGCACAGGCCTACCATACAGCCAGGGCTAAGCTAAAGAGGAGCTTAAAAAACGCAAAACACCACTACAACTTTTATGCTTGTTTTGAGCGAGGGAACCCAACAACTGCAACAACTGCAACTAAAGCAGATGTGACTGCAGATTTCATTGAACTTCGTTGCCTTGTACTTGTGACGTGTGCAATGACAATAAAGTTGAATTCTATTCTATTCAGACCAGACACCTGGGCATTGCTAACAAACAAGTGAGGACCAACACATCCTGGATGAAGACATTGATGTCTAACTCATAAGAGTAGCAACATTTCAAACGTTTGAAGGCATGGCAGAGGGGATCTGAAGGCGAACCAGTTTGGTGATAAAGATGAGCTTTATCACCAAACTGGTTCGCCCTCCATCCCTCCCCTGGACCCTGGTGATGGGTCCGGGGGAGGGATGGTCTCAAGCTAGGCAAAGAAGCTGTTGAGCCCCTCTGCTAGTGTGTCAGGGGTTGGGGAAGGAGGATCGGAGGGGGGGCTTTGGCCTTTGAAGCTGGTGACCATAACAGTCCCCGCCAAGTCTCAGGTATAGCACAGAGGCTAACAGTAGCTAATCAAGAGAATACAAATAGATTTCCACACAAAGTCTTTCTCTTTATTATTCACTTGTGAAAAAATACCTGTAGTAAACTAGAAAACAGAACAACAAAGCACACGTTTGAGCTAGCTTTGTTAACTATACAATTACAAAACTTTAATAACTACATTTACTCTTCACTCCTACAGAAATAAATACATTCAGGTCTATAGCTATACCCTTGGCATCAGGGATACAAAAAAGTATTTCTGCAAATGGTAGCTCTGAGGATTAGTTAGCTTTTTCAGGAGTGTGGAGCATGCACAATCATTAGCAACGACAGAGTCACTGTTTTCAAGTACTTATTGGGTGAACACATATAGATCTAGTTGCTCTGAATTTTCTTTGATTCAAATACAACCAACAAGAAGGAATCATGTAACAAACTTGAACATCATATCTTTATATTAACCAAACATTTTTATATTCAAGTAATCAAGCAAATGCCTTAGTTCACAGCTACATCACAGCTAAGAGAGCGTAAAAGGCATTAATATTCAGCCTTTGTGATTAAAAATGATCAGATTGCTAACACAGAGCTTTTGTCTATTTCCTAATAATAAAGCATTTTTATTCTTAATCAAAGCTAAATCAAAATCAAAGTTTGATACATATAAAATTCAGAGATGAAGTTTGAGTGCTAGAAATGCTTGTTTATTGTTTAAGTTTTATTTTGGTGATGTGTGTGTGGGCATGGGCCAGAAAACTCTGCTTTAAGGTCTCACATTCACAGGCAGTGTTTGACCTCTGCCTGCTAAGTGCTCTGCATGTGACTTTGTTTTGTCTTACAGGAAGTCATTGATCACCTTCTAATCCCCCACAGGATATTCTTCCCTCTGACCTTTTCAAGGAAGCTCTTCACGTTATTGGGCCTAGTATTTTACTTCTAATGCTTCCCTGTCATTACCAGATGCTTTCAAACATGCTGTTGTGCAACCCATTATTAAAAAGCAAACTCTTGATCCAAATGCTCTTTCTAACTGCAGGCCAATTTCTAAACTTTCTTTTATGTCCAAAATTCTGGAAAAGAGTTGTGAGTCACTTGGATGAGTGATGAAACGTTTCTCCAACTGAAAATGTCCAGATGAACAGAATCAACCTTTTGGAATTTACTTACCTGGATGATTAAGCACGCATCAAGACGTTATTTTATTAACATTTTAAAATGTTAGCAGCACAAACAAACATTTTTGCAGCACAAACGTTTGACATCAATTTTGTTTGATTCCATTAATATGGGGGGGCTGGTTGACCTCTGATGACCTCTAGAAATTTTTATTAATATCTTTAAAACAGAAGCAGCACAAACGAAAATTTTTGCAGCACAAACGCAGCACAAACGTTTGATACCACTTTTGTTGGATTTGAAGAAGGTGGGGGGGCCAACTTCACTCACATCGTCGACTAGCTTTGTTATTACCTCATGGACTGCTCTTTCACCCTCTGTTCAGATCACACTCCTACATGGTTGTGTCCCTCGCAGGAGGACAGATGGCTCCCCAGCCTAACTCGGGCAATGGGGGTATGTGGCAGGGTGTGGTTTGTGGCTCAGCTACAGGGGAGGGGTGGAGCAGTGGGTTGTCAGGGGAACCTGACCCATGTGCCTTCTTGTAACATGCTTGCCCTGTATGAACAGGATGCTGGGACCTGATAGCAGGGTGGTGTGCTGCACTAGAGAGGCAGCTGGCAAACTGTACAAGCAGAAAAGTGAAAAAACACTGGACAGAAAATGTTCAAGTGCCTGTAATGCTGCATGTGTTGGATTCCTTCTATCACAGGAAAACTCCCATGCACCCTCAAATATGCTTGAGAAGATAAAGGGCTGGTCCAGTGATCTTTCAGCAGTAGGCGTCTGAAGCTGTTCATCTGTCCAAATGGTTCGGCTACTTCATTACTGCAGGTTCATACGACAGTACACACTTTAAGCCTTCCTTTGCTTTATTCCATATTCATTTGTGTCAGCATTTCTGCTCTGTCTCAGGGGCTATTCAATTTAAATGCAACATGCTTTGTAATGTCTGTGCACAGCTGGCATTCCTATTTAGGTTTATGCAATGTTATACAAGCCAGCGGATGACATTACTTCATTTCTATTCATGTGCTTTGCTACCAATGTGCAGCAGTGCTGCCGCCCCCCTTTCCTCCTACTTCTCCTCCCATTACCTCTTTTGTGTCCGAGTTAAAATGTTGTGACCTTTTCAGATCATTAAGTCTTCCTGTCTGCCTGTTTTTATGGCCTTTCCCTTTCCCCATACAATTCTGTTTCCCAGCTGCTGGAGACTTTGTGACAAGCTCCAATGAGGAATGTCAAAATTTATATTTCTCCTTAACAGGCTGTAGTTTTCCCAACACATTTTTCTCCCACAGTTAATTATTGGGCCATGCTGGTGACAAAAAGTCTGGTTTCATTACCCCCTTTAAAGTTTATTTAGAAACAGCAAATAATCTTAACCCCAAGGGAATTTATATAAGTGCAGCTCTTCCATTCCTCACATCACAAGGAACAGTAAAATAGTTGTACTTATATGATGACTTTTATTTATCTTTGAGGTCACAAAGGGTTTCTTCCCCTGTATTTTTGTCCAAGAGAAAAAAACAAAACAACAAGAACAAATAAACCCCTTCACTACAATAGGGTCACAATTCACGGAGGAAGTCTGGGCAAAGATAATAAAATAGATTTTTTGAGTTGTAATGATTCAAGGTCTTAAGTTAAAGGTCATGCATCAGAATGTTTTAATAAAAGCAGGCTGACGTCATCATATTGCAGTATGAAAATAGGCAGACAATAGCGTGTTAAAAAAAACATACATTTTAGTATGTCCGTTGCCTTTTGGGGGGAGTTGTGCTCTGTTTGGTTTGGGGTTTTTAGTAGAATTGGGGGTCGGGAAATGGTTTTGTCCAACTTTTGTTTTAGTACATCAACAAAAGAGAAGCAATTTAAGCAAAATTACCAAAATACATGTGGTCATATTTTAGACATGACACTATACTTTTGAAATACTTGAATGAGATTCAGAAATCATATTTAATTTCCATTCAATGTAAGGTGAAAAACTGCAGTAAGACTGAGGCTAAAATTTTAATTGAATTAGACAAATGGCTCAAAGCATGAACTGTATATCCGTGGTATCCCACGGTGCTGAGTTTGATGTTTGTCACACTAAAATGTTTCAGATCATCAAACAGATTGAAATATTAGACAAAGACAACACGAGTAAATACAAAATGCAGTTTTCTGAATGAATGTGTTTACTATTAACAGGAAAGAAAATTCAAACCTAGCTCTGCGTGAAAAGCCCATCTTGTTATAACATAGATGAACTGTCTTTGGAAAATCGAGTCTCTAGCCACACACAGACCTGATTACTGCCACACCTGTTCTCAATCAAGAAATCATTCAAATAGGACCTGAATCACAACGTGGAGTAGACGCAGAAACAAGTTTGTTTTTTAAAAAGTTAGAGTGCATCCAGAACCAGGCTTTAAGACTCTGTACAGGTGCAACAAAATCAACCCCAACAGCTACACTTCAGATGGAAATGTGAGAAATGCCTCTTGATATCAGACGAAAACCATTTTCATTAAATTACTGAGTGAATTTGCAAGGGCATGGACAGGATCACCTCACACAGGAAACACTTAAACCTTGTTGGGAGAAAGAGGTGTATGGGCTCAAACTTCATAAAAACTCATAAATATTTTGTACTTGTACATCAGACTGCGTAGTTATGAACCGAGTTTTGCAACCTTGTAAACCAAAACATCTGAAAATGTTATGTTTGTGCATCTAGACTGTGCGTGTGCAAAAAAGATGTTAAGGTCTATTTACAAATACAAAGCAAAGAAATGTGGGCTCTATCTAATCCAGCGATTTAAGTTACATTTGCTAATGTTTTTGAAGCTTGTAAATAGGTAAGAATAGTTAATAAGTCTACAAAAATGTAAATACAATTCATACTTTCCTTTTTCTCAAGTAACTTGCATGTGCTCCCTCACTGCTAAAGCTTCCATCCAGTTAACAACAGTAGTTAGTGAGGAATAATATCATGGAGGACAATGACAAGTTATTTAGTTACATTAATTTCAATGACTTTTGTTAAGAAACACACAGTGTGATGATGCTTACATTAATTCATTCGACCTTTTTATGTTAAGAATTAGTTGAAACGATGTTTTGTGAACTTTTCCCTCAGAACTGCTGGCTGACACCCACTACTGTGGTTGTCTCAGTGAGCCTGTGTGGAGACAGTGACCAGATAACCAAGCTAATCACACATCATATAAAATACTGGTTGATAAGAAGGCAACATGAAAACATTTTCTAACATCTTTATTTGCTGCTGCTTTCAATTTATTATGATCTGGAAATTAATATTTAATTTTAGACAGTATTACATAAAATACCTTTTAAAAGCTTTTTATGACAAGATAAACAGCCTGGTGACTTCATTTGACAAAGTCGGTCCACTGTGAACTTCAGTTCAACCTGAATTGAAGATGAGCATTCCACATCTGATCACATTCTACAACATCTCGGAAAACTGGCTGGAAATTAAATCCACTGGAGAGAGCTGCTGAATGAAGAACAAACTAACCAGACAATGCATCTCATAAATGACACATTACTTCTTGACTGTAGCCTTGAGCATATTAGCTTAGCTTGTCTCATATCAGGACAACCACAGACTGAAGTGATAACATTGATAATAACGGCATTAATTACGACATCCTTCGAATTTCATCCACTCTAACAATTACAAAACCCTGGTGTTGAATGGAAAGGCCATGTTTAAAGGGTTAGTGGACTTCCTGAGTTCATAGACCAGCCCTAGTGACAACTAGCTATTTTTCATCCTCATACAGTACTTCATCTATGGGCACATCATGGTTATCAACAGGTACTTTTTCACAAAGCTGCTCTTTGAAGGCCAAGGCAATTGTGTAGGGCTTGCCTCTGGGGTGTTTTTTGCAACGCTCCAGGTAGTTATCATAGAAACCCTTCCCTCGTCCCAGTCGGTTCCTGGCGCGGTCAAAGCCCAGCCCTGGCATCAGAATCAGGTCCAGACCTCCTGGATTGTGCAAGTAGACAGTATAATTACTGTTAAAGTTCTCATTGTGTCTGTACATATACATCCTAACTCATAAATTCCTGTTTAATCTGTATGTAGGAAGGAAAAACTGAAGTCCTTGTATGTTCCCCTGACAGATTTATGCCCAAGATAATAAAAGCTCTTGGTCCCCATTCAACATTTGCTAAATCGTCTGTCGGGAAACTTGGGGTAACCCTTGATTCCGGTCTCATGTTGGATGTTTATGTCAAGTCTCTGGTTCAGTTTTGCTTCTATCACGTAAGAAACACTGCCAAATCAAGTCCTGTTGTATCACACACTGAACTGTAGATTGGTATTGATGCATTCAGTTCATCACATCTGGATTACTGTAATTCATATTGATTTTTCTGAGAAAAAACTCCCTCTAGGTTGTTCAAAATGCTGCAGCAATGGACCCTGAACTCACATTTCATTCTAAGATTCTGGTTCTGACTTTTAGAGCTCTTCGTGGGCAAGCACCAGCTTACATTATTGTAATTCTACACTCTGTGTCCCTAGCAGGGCCCTGAGATCATGTAATCAGGGCCTACTTGTTACAAGGCTGAGAGCTAAGGTAGACAGAGCTTTTGCCACTGTGGCCCCCAGACTCTAGATTTCCCTTCCCCTAAGCTTGAGATCTGTCGATTCATTAGTCTCTTAAAAAAACAACCAAAAACTAATTTTTAGCGTTTGGTTAACTTTTTGAATCATTACTGAAGACAAATGTAGGCTTTCAGCACACATTGACCCAAACATTTTTTGTTTTAACAGACTTAGTAATTGTTGTTTTGGTTGTTTTTATTGTCTTCTTGTTTTAGTCCCTCTTTTTATTTTATATATTTTATTTTATTGCATCGTAGTTGTGCATCGAATTGCAAAGGGTTCAGTTGCTAAAGTAAATAGTGAAGGAGGTAAAGGACAACCTTTGAAGGCCAACGCCTCTAGGAACGGGGTAAGCAATTTAGTTTTTTTATATACATCAGTTGGTGCAACTTTTTTCCCTGTTTTCATCCTGTTTATGGCTGTTTCTGTTTCTTCCTTGCTAATCACTTGTTACAAGTGGTGCGCATCTCCCTTTTCTATAAAAGCAAAGAAATTATTTTGGTTTTGCCATTTCCATTTCCTGTTTCTATTTCAGTAATGTATAGTTTTGCATAGTACATTCTGCAGAATCAGAATACTTTATTAATCCCGAAGGAAATTAGGGTTACAGCAGGCAGCACGCTAATGGCGCATGCGCACTTACAAAGGAACCTTCTGACCAACTTTACACAAACATCACATTGGGGAGACATGTCAGAGAGGTAGGCTGATAGGAAAAAACAACGAAAATACATAACATAAACATAAATGTCCTGATTTTTAAAAATCTGATATTAGATCTTAATATAATGTTCTGAAATGCCCTGCAAAATAAACTGCGTTACTCAAACCACGTATACTCTGTGGTTTAGAGCAGGATAAACACGTTAGCTTGCAATACTGTGGTGAATTCAAAGTAAAGCACTGTCTTGAACTGGTGTGCAGTGGCTGTGGTGTTCATGGTTCAAGGTTCTTTATTTGTCACATGCATAGTTATACAAGTATAACACACATTGAAATGTAACCTGACACGCTCCTCGACATGTGCAAATATAGTGGGGGGGGGGAAGAACATTATATATATATATGGTATATGTATGGTCGGGGTTAGGTTACATCAAGTGTAACAGAGAATTTGATTTGAAAGTTGAATTTTAGACCACCCACATTCAGTGTAACAATTGGTTAGTATTAAGGTGTGTCTGTCCCTATTGCTCTTATTAATAAAAGTGTCTTGTGTGTGTGCATGCTAACCTGAAGCCAATGCTTCCTCTCTGCTGTCATCTTCCTTAGCAGGTTGTCGGATATTCCAGGAGGTCAGAGGCAGCGTCTCTATGTCCTGCAGACTGTTGACCTTCAA
The DNA here is from genome assembly GCF_057382095.1 of Aulonocara sp. 'chitande type north' Nkhata Bay. Taxonomy (NCBI): domain Eukaryota; kingdom Metazoa; phylum Chordata; class Actinopteri; order Cichliformes; family Cichlidae; genus Aulonocara; species Aulonocara sp. 'chitande type north' Nkhata Bay. The sequence goes on from NC_141344.1 coordinate 41,375,368, forward strand.
CATGTCCATATGACTGCTAGTGCTCTCATATCTAGGAATGAAGCAGCTTTTACCACACTTAAACATGTCCTTGATGATTTCCTGAGTATTTAATTCATCCTTCATACTCAGAAACACAGCAATCCGCTGAGAGGACATGTACTTGGGGTGACTGAACAACTGAAAGAAAATGCAGATGAAGAGAAAATCAAGGTTCTGAATCCTTAATCTTCCATGAGTAAATTAATTTATTAATTTAATTGAAAATACCCTGTAAATCTGAATGCTCAAAAGAATTAAATAAATTAACTAATGTGAAATTATTTTTTAAAACTCAAAAAGCTCAAGTTTATCTAACATTTTCTTACATTTGAGTTAATTCAACGTATTATTTTTGACCAACTTAACTTGTTGGGCCACTCTTTGCGACTTGCAAATAAGGACTTGCTACTATCATTTATATCATTTCATTTTACTTATTTATTTCACTCCTATAGCAGTAATCTTTAGAAGGTTTTTGGGTCTAAGATACACTGCCAGTAAAAAGTTTAGACACTTTTTTCTTTAATTTTTAGGACTAGTTACATTGTAGATTCTCACTAAAGTCATCAAAACAGTGAATGAACACATATGGAATTATGTAGTAAAAACAAAAGTGTGAACGCAGATAAATGGCCTACAGAGTTGCAGAATGGGATGAGTTTCACCTTGGGTGTGTTGTCCATTACTATGAGAAAAAATCAGTCCTTGTACAACCAAGAGCTTTGTTTACATTGGCAGCAATAAGTTGGACTTGTTCCAGTGGGTGTTGGACTCCGCCTAGGCTGCCCTTTGTCACTGATTCTGTTCATAATTTTTATAGACAGAATTTCTAGGTGTAGCCAAGCCAGGGCCAAGGCCAGGCTTCCGGGTATCTCCCATTGGGAGGAGGCCCCGGAGCAGACCTCCATGTCAGGTTCCACGTTTTAGCCATTTCTGGATAATGCAGCAGTTTTTCACACAGGTCCATGTAAGTTTGGATCCCCCCCCCCCCCCTTAATAATAAACACCTTTATTACAAACTGCACTTTGTGTTTGTTTGTTGCACAGTGTATTGCTAGATAAAGGTCCAGCTGCTGAATTTTCAGACAGAGAAAGGAGTGAAGGATGTAACGTAAAGACTGCTCAGTGACACTTGATAAACTACCAATTTATCAAGTGTACCAATTAGAGATGGACCGATCCGATATTACGTATCGGTATCGGTCCGATACTGACCTAAATTACTGGATCGGATATCGGAGAAAAATAAAAAATGTAATCCGATCCATTAAATATCACGAAAGCACCTCACAAAACTTGCAACACGCCGTAACTCACCTCAGAACGTTAGCACGTCGGAGCAGTATGCATCACGTGATAGAGCAGCTGTGGCATGCGGACAGGTCTGGATAGCATGTGGAGCTTCGCTAGCAACCCGGCATTTCATCTCCGACAAAGTTATCCCCGAGAGAAGTAAAGCAAGTGTGTAAGTCCATCTCTGAATGTTTGTAAAGCATTCCTGCGTTAAGCTTAACAAGCGACTGCCTCTCGCTCTCCGGCTGCTACTTCAATCGTGAAACTGCTAATGATCAGCTGATCGGCTTTTCTGTGGCGACTCCGTCTCTCTTGTTTGTTTTTGGTCCACTTTGCACCAGAAAGAGGAAACCAGCGGCTGAACAACAGCAGAACGTTTAAGCTTGATAAGCTGTTGTTAGAATTTATTTAATATTACTTTCTACTCCAGGATCTTTTTCTATGTAGCTGACGGCTGGTAACTGTGCAGGGGCGGATCTAGCAAAGTTTAGCCAGGGGGGCCGATAGGGCATTAACTGGGAAAAGGGGGCACAAAGACATACTTTTCTTTCTTATTCTCATTTAAAATGTCGAGCTTTTAATAAATAATTATCTGACACCCAAAGTTTTAATTTGATGTAAAATGAATAGAAGTCAATTACTGTATATAGTAACTGTTAAGTCTAATATATATACCCTAGTAAGCTATAGTACTTTTTACTTTGGGAAGGTACCATCTGTGCAGTCTGCAATTTTGTTGAAGAAAGATGTTGAATCTATTTAATATTTCTTGAAAAATAATTGATTTCTGTGCATTTTTTTTTACACTGCATCAAATTAAGGTTGATTACGTCGATTAAGCATCATGAGGTGGCGCGTGAGGGGTGGTTCCCTATTTTTTATTTATTTACTTTTGTTGTTGCTGGGAGTTGGAACCCTATTAGTTAGGTTGCTTAATATTTACGCTAAGTACTCTTTAAAATACCAGAATAGGGAGGATGGTGTAGGTCTAAGTTTATTAGATTGATCAGTATTGCTGAACTATGAAATATTTTTTTTTGTATACAGGTATAACAGAATAGCTTTAGTGTAGTTGTTGTTTTAAACTTGAGTATGAACTTGCAGACTTGCAAAATGCAGCAAGATATTTTAAAAAACAGTTTTGTTGATTAAAAAACATTATATCGGATTCATATCGGTATCGGCAGATATCCAAATTTATGATATCGGTATCGGTATCGGACATAAAAAAGTGGTATCGTGCCATCTCTAGTACCAATTAAAATGACCTGGAAGGCCATAATTTTTAAACAGATACTCGATCCGTGTGTAGCGGCAGGTTAGCGGCTCACAGCCTGTCCACTAAGAAAATCGACTGTAGCTGACATTAGAAATGATTGTGAGCTGTTAGCATGTTCCCCACACTGAGCCACTAAAACAGATCTTTGTGTTACTCCACCTGCTAAATCTGATGACTGTTGTCATTTTCCTGTTTAGGTGTGGAAGCAAAGTCACCCCCAACTATTTTTTTCTATTCCCTTATTGCTTGTGTCATAAATAAACGTTTCAAAATAAGTACATTCATTAGCATTAGAATTTAGATTTACATAACAGTTCTATTTTCTTATAAACATTATTTTTGTTTTACAGTAATATATGAGAAGGTCTAGCTACCAGTGCGTGAAAGTAGTTGGTGGAAGTGTCCTTTTTAAACTTTCTTACTTTTGTACATTTCAGAGCTTGCACCTTTTCACTTTTACTTCAGTAAAGACGTTGAATAAGTACTTCAGCTTTTGCTGGAATCATTTTTAACACTAGCATCTTTACTTCTACTTAAGTACAGCATGTCTGTGCTTTTGCCACATCTGTATACACATGTTTTTGCATATATGTAAAAATGGCAATCTTCTTTTTCGGCGAAGTCTTTATAATACTCGCAGAAATGTTAGAATCTGGGGATGCAACATCTGAGACACACAGACTGGTTTCCATGAACATTTCCATGAACATTTCCATGAACATTTCCTTACCTTCTGTGAAACGACCAGAGACTGCCGTCGTTTCTCGTCGTCCGTCACTGTGGCAACCCGTCGCTTTACTTCTTTCCTCAGGGCTTGCTTTGCTGCTCGCAATGCGGCCATTCTAACATTTAATTAAGCCAAAGGAAAAGAGATGATTTACATTGCGTTTGAGCACGTCTACTGGCAAAACCTTTGGTGCCGAGTTGTGTAACAGGCGGGATTTCGACATCTATTCTGCTTCATGCAACTGTCCCAACATTAAACACTAACAGGCTTATCAACACAAGACTGGCACTGTGACGAGTAAACGAAGTAAAATCAGGACGGCCCTGAACCGTAAAAGATCCGTAAACGTTACAGTAAAGCTGTGGTGGACACCACTACCGAACATCTTTCTTCGTTTGTATTTTAAACGTACTTCGTCCTCGTTTTTGCCACGTTGCTGCCCCCACGAGTGTTGGAATGTCATCATCACTGCGTTTTTTTATACTTACAGTTAAACAGTGACGACGTATAAGGGTGCGCGCGCATACTTCTGATGACGTAGCCACTATCGACTAGGGCCGTTTTTTTAATGAACTTTATTTAGAACAATAACAATGACAATCTCAAAGAGACAAGCCACAAACCAATCAGAACAGAATCACATCTCCTGTACACCACAATGAAATCGACAATAACTGAAAGTAAACATACATACATACACACACATATATATACATATATATGCATATACACATGCATACATACACATCTATATTCACACATCTACATAATAATAAAATAAAAAGACGAATAACCAATACAAAAATAAATAACAATAAAAAAAGAATGAAAAACAAGGAACAGAAATAAAGACGACAAGGGGGATCATAAAATCTCTAAAAGTGAGGTTCCATAAACAAGACTCATAACTTAAATAAGGGGCTAAGAAAAATCAAATCAAAAATCAATTTGATTGCTTGGGGCTGACTAGGGCCGTTTGTTTGTTTGTTTGTTTTTTTCAAAATATTAAACTTTATTAAGAAACAGTATACAGAACATGTATACAATCAGAACAAAATTAACATATGCCAGGGGGTGTAATACAAAGAATTACAAACATTCAAATAATTTGTAATTACTACAAATAGTAATAGTTTTCATAGCCTTTTTGTTAAGTGATCCACTAATCAATTTTATGTAACATAAAACATCATTATAGTAATGTTTAAAATTAGGTTTTTTGTTACTGTATTTGCATTTGTGAAAATAAAATTTAGCTAAGATAACTAACAAGTTTATTATAAAGTAAACATCTTCTTTTTTTTGCCTTCGAAAGAAACAAAATACAACATTTTCCCATTTCACAGTAAAGTCTTTATAGAGATGTCCAGCAATGAATCTACTGAAGTCTTTCCAAAATGTTCTAGCGTATGAACAGATCCAGAAGAGGTGCTGCAGTCTCAGGATGGCTTCCACAAAATCCACAGTTCACATTTATGTCCCTTTTGAACTTCGTCATGTAATGATTAGCAGGATAAAATTTATGCAGTATTTTAAATGAGACTTCCTTCACTTTATTCGTTACCAGATACTTGTTAGGAATTGTCCATACTCTTTTCCAGTTAATGTCACTGACAAAGAAATTCCAATAAGAGACCACATGTGGGACAGTTAGAGATTCTGTCTGGAACAAAGCACGAATATTCTTATTACTTTTGCTGTGGTTTGTTAGACAGATTCTTCCTATGTGTGAATCTAAAGGGTTGGGGAGAGAAACAGATGATATGCAAGGTTGAATACCTTTAAAAAGCATTATAATACCCGTAGGTATTGCATCAAATAATATGGCATATTCTTTGGGTGTGGCTGGAAATTTATAGGTGTTTAAGAATTCTGAGTGACTAGGGCCGTTTGTATTTGCCTTCTCGTGGACTTGTGATACGTCATCAGTCGCGGACCAAGTACTGTTCCAGAATGCGTCAAGTAGCCAAGTACGCTCAAAATTCCCGGATGTGCTCTCGCTATCATTTCATTTGTTTGTTCATTTTCAGGCACAACAAATACCTATATTGAACATAAAATGCACAAAACAAAAAACAAAAATTGCCTGCTATGTGTTCTCCCATTCTGTCGAGCACGCTTCGGTGCTGATTGGTGTAGACTTGATGCAGTCAAATATCCCAGAATGCATTTCGTCCAAAACGGAAACGCGGCAATGGCGGAGGAGAGTGATAAAGGCTGAATTCGTCCTTTATTACCTTTTTTTCTTCTTGGTGCTTATTGGCATTTAACAAACAACGAATTGGTATATTACTGCCACCAACTAGAGTGGAGTGTGGACTGGATGTCGCATAAGGATCATGCCTCTCGACAGTGTAGTATAGCATGCTGTACTGTCTCATTATCTCCACAATACACAGCACATTTTCCAGTGCAATGGTTCCCTAAAATAAATAGTGTGCTGTTTAGCCAGGTGTGCCCAAAGCGGTCTCTCTCTTTATCAGTTGTCATGTGTAGGTCCCCACCCTCCTCACCTGTGGATCGACACCCACCTGTTTCTGACAAGCAGTCACTACCCCCTACTTAAGACAGTGGCCGAGGGTCATTCCTTGCTGGATTGCTGACCTACCTCATTAGTGAATCACCAGCTCATCTCAGTATTTTCTGACAAGCTAATAAGCGAGTTATTGTGAGCGATAACTCAATTTATAAAGTAATACATACAGAGAAAAGACTGCTGTATTTACTGTAGCACACAGGTTTCCAGCTGTTTTAAGCCGCATGATACCTGCTGAGAACACCTGAGACCCAGCACATTGTTTTCAAAACCCCCACTGGCTTTCAACACTCAGTGGAAATTAAACATTATTGCTGACAAATAATGTTTGGTTTATTTCAGTATTTTATTTGATTCCGAGCAAATCGGTTATAGCCAAGATTAAAGTTAGTTTTATTGAACCCTAATGTCTCACTCAAGAGTTGTCGGTAAATTTGGAAATTAATCTTTGCTCATCCTAACTGCTTGGTGTAGTAATGTGCTATTCTTATTTTAACAATTTATTAAAGCTAACATTGAAAATATTTTAATCCAGGAGCAAAGTTCGAGCATTTTCACCAGAAACAGAAACATCTGGTCAAGCATGATGTTGTTGTACATGGAAATTAAAAAAAAAAAAAAAGGGGGGGGGGGGGGGGGAGGGAGTAATATTAACTCCATTCTAAACATTAGCTGTCTGTACATTTTTGGAGTCTATTACAAATAATAATAATAATAATAATAATTCTAACATCCACCATGTTATAAAAACTCTGTTAAAGGAGAGTTCCATTGTACCATGTGAAACTAACTTAACATCAAAACATCAACCACTTAACAAACTCTGAAAGCTTTTGAGTTTATTTGTCTCCTCTCATAAGGAAAATGAACCCAACAATTTGCTGGGACTCAGTTGGATAGCTCATTTTACAATGTATTTTAATAGAGAGAATCTTCCTTCAACCTACTCTTTCAGTTCTAAGTGCTTGCAGATGCGCTACAGACAGCATTTAAAACATCAGCAAACATTGAGCTTTTGAGTATGGAAGAGGATTAGGGGCACAAAAAGAAAAAAAGTGGGCATGTCTTTTTTTCTTCTTTTCCAAGAACTCTGAGATTAAAATCAGAATTCTGAGAAAAAAAAAATTCTGGGGAAAAAGTCAGAATTCAGACTTTTTCTCAGAATTCTGGAAAAGAAACAAAAAACAAAGACTTTTTTTTTCCAGTGGCCCTAATCCTTTTCTATAATTGAGCCTTTAATCAGCTTTTACAGTTTTTCCCAATTGTTTACACACATTTTTTGAAAGCATGCCTCACTACACACAAATAAAAAAAACACACACAATGGGCAAAACCCTTCAATTGTCCTGCAAAATGAAACTCTACATTCAAAACAATGTAATTTCTTCTTACAAGAAGTCTCAGACCAGGCAACAAAAGAAGTTTGACTTGTTGTACGTCGGAAACCACAGCAAAATACGGAGAGTGTCCTCAACAGCCAGAAGAGAGGAGGATATGATACCGAGGATGTGGACAACTGGGTGAAGAATTTGTCTGACAGACAGATCACCCAAACAGAGAAAAACATCCTTGCTAAAGGGTTGAATTTTGCTGTCACGCTGAGACAAATCCCGCTAGTGGAGCTGATCACAGCCACAGAAACAGCAATTTGAAATAACAATATTGCAGAAGTGGAAGCAGAGCAACTACGGACGAAAGTTTTAGCCTGTCTCAGCAATGCAAAGCCCCCAGCGTCCAACATCACCATGGAGGAGAGGAAGGCACTCACATCACTTAGTGATGACAACAACATTATCATCCTTCTGGCGGACAAGGGTAGGTGCACAGTATTGCTAAACCAAAAAGACTATCATGAGAACCACCTGTCCTCAGACATCCTGGTGAACTTCTATCGCTGCACCATCGAGAGCATCCTGACCAACTGTATAACAGTCTGGTACGGGAACTGCTCTGCCTCGGACCGGAAGGCGTTGCAGAGGGTCGTGAAAACTGCCCAGCGCATCGCCAGAGCACCACTTCCTGCCATAAAAGACATCTACAGGAAGCGGTGTCTGAAAAGGGCTGGGAAAATCATCAAAGACCCCAGTCACCCATCACATGGACTCTTCACCCTCCTGCCCTCTGGGAGGCGCCACAGGAGCCTCCGGACTAAGACCACCAGGTACCGGAACAGCTTCTTCCCCACAGCTGTCAGACTCCTGAACTCTGCCTCCTGACATCTGACCCACGTTAAACTCATGGACTGAACATACACACACCCACAATGGACAACTGTACCCTCAAACACAATAATAACATGGACTGAACCACTCACAACCACTAGCACTTTATATAGCCTCTGTAGAAACTATCTACACCCTCACTTATCTTAACTGCACTACTGTATAGCTCTGTGTAAATAATCATTCTGTACATTCGATAATCTTTAACCCTACAACTGTTTACAACTTGCATAGTTCCCATTTCTGTATAGCTGTATATCTCAGATTCTGTAAAGTTATTTATTTCATATTCTGTATAGTTTTTCATATTTATATCCTGTTCATATCCTGTACATAGCTTGTACTCACTACAGCCTGTACATACTTATAGTTATAGAATATTCACAACATACTTCATACCGTGTACATTATAACATACCATAATAGACCCATTTCTGTAATATACTCACATATCTATATTATAATATATATTGTAATATATCTATATCACTAAAGCACTTCTGGATGGATGCAAACTGCATTTCGTTGCCCTGTACCTGTGCATGTGCAATGACAATAAAGTTGAATTCTATTCTATTCTATTCTAAAATACTTATGAGCCCCTGAAACGAGACCCAGGAAGTGGCTACAAGAAGAGGGTGAGAGACTGTCTGAAGCAGTTAGACCAAGACAAGGCTATCAACCGGACCTCATACCACAGGCTATATCCAGGGGGGTCTACACCAAGTCTGAAAGGTTTACCAAAGTTACATAAACAGGGTGCACCTTTAAGACCGATTGTCTGTATGATCAACTCTGTCACCTATAACATCTCCAAGTTTCTGGCTTCAATCCTCAGCCTGTCACGGTCCTGGGTCTTATGACCCAGTGTTTTGAGTTTCAGTTCTTTTGATGCTGTTAGTGTATGTTCTAGCTTATGTTTCCTATGTGCATCTGTTTATCAGTTCCCCCTTGTATTGTCATACCCAGTGAAGTCTCCCTTGCCCTTCGCTTCGTGTGTTTCTTATCTATGTGTCTTATGCTGTCAGGTCTGCGTTTCATTAGATTTCCTGTTTTATTTTGAAGGGTTCCTGTGTCCCTAGGTTCGATGTTGTTAATGTTACGCTCCCCTTGTCACGTCGTTATGTTCATGTGTGTCAGCTGTTTCCCCATGTGTTCCCACTTTCCTCATTATCCTCCTGTGTGTATTTAGTCCGCGTGCTTTCAGTCATTCCTGGTCAGGTTGTACTGTCACAGTCTGGCTGGGGCAGACTGTATGTGTTGCAAAAGAGGACTCAAACGCAGACCAAAACGTGGCGTGGATTAACAAAAACAAGCCGTTTATTGAGGCTAGCAACGAGGGTACAAATAATAGGGCATTGGTGAACACTAAACACTAACCTAAACTGGGTGAACTAAAACTAAACATGAAAAACCTTAAGCATAGTGAACTGACAGAGATACCTGGAGATGAGACATGGATGAGCAGACGACCTGACCAGGAATGACTGAAAGCACGCGGACTAAATACACACAGGAGGATAATGAGGAAAGTGGGAACACATGGGGAAACAGCTGACACACATGAACATAACGACGTGACAAGGGGAGCGTAACATTAACAACATCGAACCTAGGGACACAGGAACCCTTCAAAATAAAACAGGAAATCTAATGAAACGCAGACCTGACAGCATAAGACACATAGATAAGAAACACACGAAGCGAAGGGCAAGGGAGACTTCACTGGGTATGACAATACAAGGGGGAACTGATAAACAGATGCACATAGGAAACATAATAAGCTAGAACATACACTAACAGCATCAAAAGAACTGAAACTCAAAACACTGGGTCATAAGACCCAGGACCGTGACACAACCCGCTGGTGGGCAACTCTGAGCACCACATCCAGAACACCCTGGATTTTGTTGGGAAGGTGAGAGATGTCATTATGGAGGCAGATGAAACCATGGTCTCGTACGACGTTACATCTCTCTTCACTTGCATCCCAGTCACGGAAGTGTTGGAGGTAGTTCGTAAGAGATTACAGGATGACACCAACCTCAGCAACAGGACCGCTCTCAGCATCGACCAAGTCTGTTTGAACTGTGTCTTCATTCCACCTACTTCACATACAAGGGTCAGTACTACAGGCAGAAACATGGGTGTGCCGTGGGCTCCCCAGTTTCACCCATCGTGGCCAATTTGTACATGGAGGAAGTGGAAAAGAGGGCTTTGCTATCCTCCCCTGGAACAACACCAAGTCATTGGTTCAGGTATGTGGATGACACCGGGGTGAAAATCAAATCTCATACCACAATTCACGGATCACATTAACTCGGTGGACCGACACATCAAATTCACCAGGGAGGATATGAAAAGAGGCAGGTTAGCCTTCTTAGACTGTGAGATTTCCATCAGTAATGGGGGACATCTAAAAGCTGATGTGTACAGGAAACCTACGGATACGAATCAGTATCTAAGGTTTGACTCTCATCATCCACTGGAGCACAAACTGGGTGTCATCAGGACGCTACAACACAGAGCAAACACCATCCCCACTGACACAGCAGCCAGGGAGGCAGAAGAACATCAAGAAGGCCCTGAGTAACTGTGGTTATCCCAGCTGGACTTTTGTCAAAGCTGGGAAGGCTCCTGAAGAAAGCTCCAGCTGATCCAGGAGAGAAGGACAACCGCTGCCCAAGTGAAAACCTGTAGTGATCCTGTATATGTCAGGACTATCGGAGCAGCTGAGACACATTTTTTCTAAACACCAGGTCTCTGTGGCTTTTAAACCCCAAAACACGCTGCACCAAAAACTGGTGCACCCCAAGGATCGGGTCCCCCGACACAAACAGAGTAACATAGTGTACGCTGTTCAGTGCAGGAGGAGTGCCAGGATTTATACGTCGGGGAAACCAAACAACCTCTGGCTACAACACAGAAGAGTCACCTGCAGTCTGTTTACACCTACAGGCCAGTGGACACTCTTTCAATGATGAGGATGTAACATCCTGGACAGGGAGGAACGCTGGTTTGAGGGCGGAGTCAAGGAGGCCATTTACGTGAAAAGGGAAAGACCATCTCTGAATGGAGGAGGGGCCTAAGGGTACATCTGTCACCATCTTACATGCTGTGATTGCAGCCATTCCCCAACTCTCTGTGAATGGGACTCATGGCCATTGATCAGTGGGCTTTGTTGATCAATGGTCATGAGAATTTGCATAATTATGATGAAGGAACTGACCTCTCAGCCCATTGTTCCTTCATTCGCTGGTTTCAGTCATTATGCAAATGTGCTGTTTATAAGGGTGAAACCTGCAGTCAGCTGAGACTGAAGACGTCACCTGATGATGATGAAATGTTTCTCCCACTGAAAACGCTGCGTCCAGATGAACAGAACCAACTTTTGGAGAATGTAATTTCTTCTCAAAATGGTATTTTGTTTTCAAATGACACACACAACCCATCACCAGTTGAACACTGATGTGCTTAATGTAAAATACTATGACCATTTCTTCTCCAGTCATCATAATGACTACTGTAAGCCTTTTTTTGTTTTGTGTTACACTTACTACAGACAGTACAGTGGCCTGTCAAACAATGGGGAAAAACTGTGAAAGTAGAGATGGTGTCAGTCTCACAAATCCAAACTGAAAGCTACAATAACCCAGTTTTATCTGAATTTGAAAGCAGGAAATTAGAGATCATCCAGATTTGACAAAACAAATAGAGCAGGAAGTTGTTTTTAACACCCTCCACCCCCAAAAAGGGCAAAGTCTAGTAGGATTTGCTGTTAGCTGAACTCAGAGTTGGAGTCAGAGCAATTTCCCTGAAAAAGTATTAATGAACTTAAAGGCAGAAACTCATCATTTTATTTTCATTCTGAATGAGATTTTTCAAATCAAGTAATATTTTTTTCAGAAACTCATTGTGCCACCTGAGTGGGTCAACTGAGCCACAGGTTGCAGAAATGATCCCCGGCTCCTGCAATAGATTTAAATATCTCGCCCAAGGATACTTAAAACCCTTATTTACCCCATTGCTTTGCAAGTATTACTGCATGTGTGAGAAAGTTAGGAAAAGAGCTTTTAAAAACACTGTATATGTGTGAGATCAGGTAAATGAAATGTGTCCTAGAATTATATAGAATATATAGAATTAAATAGTTTTGAAATGAAAAACAGTGACAATAAAATAATAATAATAATTCTCTTACACAATGTGGATAATGTAAGAGTAAACTTTATCAGATTTTTTTCTTTTGCACTTGGAAAGCCCATTGGCTCCTGACATTATACAGTAACACTGATATGCAGCTGATCAGCCAGGTAATCTTCAATGTCCAGAAATTTAATTTAACAAGTTTGCTGATGCTCTCTTGAACAATACAGAACACTATGAATACTATAGTCAACAAATGTCAAAAAACAGTCCAGGGTACAGATGTGACAGCGATATGATTAGAGCTACAGCACAAAACAAACTTGATGGGCAGAGGAAGAGGAGAATGAAGTACAGGACGTATCAATACTTGTTTTTGTTGTAGTATAAAACTGTATCGCCTGCTTTAAGGGTCATCCTTTTTGTGGAGCAGACTGCTGGTTCACATCAAGGTCCAGCACATTGTAAGTTATAATTTCAACTGCTGAAGCGAATTCCATCTTTTAAAAGATGTACTTCCTTTAAGACAAGAAAACGAACACAACAGTTTATGGACAAATTCTGGTTTGGGGTGAAATTGTGACAAATGTGACAATGACAATTCCTCACCACTGGGTTTTGACCATATAAATAAAAAAAAAGCTTTTTCATTTTGCTGTCTAAAACCTATAACACTTTTTATTTTTTTTAGTCACTGGAGAAACAGCAACAAGTAGCACGATGCTTCTCTTTGGCCTCATGGTGGCATTGTTGTCTTACTGTCACGCTGAATAAGAACCAGATGTTAAAAAAAAAGACAGATGACAAATAAAATTAAAGAAGTAAAACATCAGTCCCAAACAAACTATTTCAGTTCCCCTGAGTTACTAATGCACACATGCTTCAAAACTCATCTGCTTTTCTGTAACTTGCCTCTTTCAGACAGTGAACTTGCTGCTTATGTTTCCAGGAAGACCATGACATCTGAAAAGCTGATAGAGGCAACAAGGATGCTACTTTTTCCCTACAGCTCATCTTGTAAACTTACACTAAAATGTTGTTATGACCATAATCAGGTGACTGTGGGATTTCTCTGTGTTTTGAATGAATACCTAACATGATAGGATTCGAAGTTGACAGTTGTCAAAGTTGATTTGGTCAGTGACAGTTACTGCAGTTATCAACCCAAGTTTAAGCATCATTCCAAGTGTTAGTGGGAGTGGTTTGTTTGGTTGTTTTCTTTTTTTTCCACTTTGGAATGGAAACAAACAGGTTTCATTTTGGTAGAAAAGAAAAAATGTGATACAAATGTGCTCATTATCAGCATTCTATTCATGCTTTCTAAAAACACAGTACCAGTACAATAAAAAAAAGTTGAATATGGGAATCATTTTAAAACTTTTTTTGTTATAATGCAATCTTTGTGTGGTTGACCAAAGCAGGTATTGCAAAGTCTAATAGAAAACTGGATTGTAATAGATACATTTAAGAAGGGAAAATAATTAACTTAAATCTGAAAACATCTAAACCTGGTCATGTGTTCGTGTTGAAGTTGTTTTCAGACATAAATACAGCTCTGAATCTTCAATTTTTCAGCTCCCTGCTTCTTCCCTGATTTCTGTTTTTGTTGTGCCTCCTGCATTCGATATGCTGTCTTAACACTATCCTAAACTGGTTTTTATTCGGCTATTCCTAATGTATTCTGCATGTAAGAAAGGTAAAATTGTGGAACTTGATTCTCCTGATATTCTCCAGATTTTTTGTTTTAAAATAGCTTTAAACACATTTACAGCACGATTTTGCAGCGGTGCTCTGTGTAAGAGTCTGTTTTGCTCACATGAGGCATGTTTCAAACTCGAATTCTGTTGCATAGTCAGAGCTTTTTGAGTTTCAAAATCTGAAAACAATGTTTAAGTGTAGCTTTCTTGTCTGTGGAGGGCAACAGTTGGGCTGTGTTACTTAATGCATGTATATGTGATATGTTTGGCTCGCTGGACTTTTTTGATAAGCAAAACACAAAGTCTATTTCAGGATTATTCTCCTGTACTCAGAGTCGTGAATACGAGTCAGCACACAGTCTTTGACCAGCAGATGTTCTCTGGTGGAGATAAGGATCTAGACCCTCCGTTCTTGTCATACTTCTTATCAGCCACCAGTGATCCGGCAGGCTTGTGCCTTTGTTCAACTTCATCCTGTGTTGAGCTGCTTTCGTCCCCATCTTCCTCTTCATTGTCACTTCTTTCATCTTTGGTTAGCTGAATGAAATGATTACAGTAAAAATACAGAATGAAAAACATGATGGGAAAATCAACAGAAAAGGAGACTGTATTTAGAAAAAAGCCGCCAAAGAGGACAAAATGTCTACTTGAAAGCAGATTTGAAATCTGAGATGCAGCAGAGAACTCTGGGTAGCAGTTTGGCTTCCTTTCAATGTAAAACACAAAGCTTTGTTGAGCATTTTGAAGCCTGGACATTAACATTTTGCTCATCACAATGCAGGTTTTTTAACAACGTAGTGACATATTTGGACGAAATGATGCATTTTAAAGTTACCACGTAAGAGTGATCTGCATTTATAGGATGCAAAGAACCACATACCTGCTATTTAAAAGATCCATTTTTGCTAGGCGTGTTGGTTTGAGTTACTAACTAACCTTTTGAACCATGTTTGTGGTATGTTTGGAGTATTTCATTGAAAATTGCATGTTTTATTAGCTTTCTTACATCACTGGGAAACTAGGTCAGTAAGGTACTTAAAACCTACTTGATGGTCTGGCCTTTACCTGAGTTCTTGAAGGCTCTGGATGTTGTAGGGCTGTCTTGGTTGACATGCCTCTGCAACATCGCAGAGTTTGTTCATTAGTCAAACTTTGAACGCAGGGTACATGTTTTAATTCTGGTTGGGGAACACTGGGCCAGCTCTTTATCATCTCAAGGACGTTCGAGTTTGCCCACCCAGTCCACATGTATTTTATGGCCCTCTGAGTATCCTGTGGGTGTTCTTTAGGAGTGTGGGGTGTAAAGAGAGACGTGGATAAATACTGTCACAGCAGACTTACTGTGCCAAACATAAATTTCCTGATCATGCGTAGAATGAGGTAGGCCCAGAAAATGTGCAGACAAAGCAGGACCACCAGCATTGTGTTGAAGAAGTAGTAACCAAAGAAGGCAGGGTAATAGAGAACAGGGTAGACCCAAGTACAGTGGATCAGCCTGAAACACAAGCATATCAAAAATGTAAAAATCTGTTACATACTAAATGTAATACATGTATAGGAAATCTGCTTGAGTATGAATGAACAAAGACCAATAAACTTAGTTCACTGGTTACTTTAGACTTAATTTGAAGAAAAAAACACACAACTTAAGTCTTATTTATCGGCTTACCAAAATGGAAAGATGATCAGTCGTGTTACCATGAACACTATGGCAAACAAAACAAAGAGAGTTTTGCAGGTTTTCTCCCATTTGGCATAGTTGAATAATTTGGCAGACTAAAAGAAAAATGAGTTTTACCATTAATTAACAACACACATATACACACAGCAGGTTTTATGTAGGATAAAGACCCAGTAAGTCCCAACAATCAGTTGACCCGCATGAGAAGGCACTTGGTGACAGCGAAGGAAAAACTCCCTTTTCACAGGAAGAAACCTCTGGCAGAACCAGGTCAGCCATCTCCCACGACTGGTGGAGAGTGAAAAGGGTTCAGTGAAGTAGAAACACTTCCATCATATTCTAGATCTCAAATATTTTCTTTTCTTTAATATGTGGCACACCACAAAGTAACAGAAACAGGTATTGGCACTTTGCATGTTTTATCTGCTTTCTGACAATTCACAAGAGAAAACTTCAAAAAGTGTATTTTTGAAAAATATCACCATGTGGTCATTGTTCAGAATACGTTACTGCTTAGGTGAGGTCTCATTTTTACCCATGCTGCTCGTTTTTGAGCTAAGATTCCTTTTGTGTCACAACTATTTTCATTTACCTGCAATACCAGGTGGATTTATTTTGAACTGTAAGCAGTGTCCAGTTACTAAAGGTTAATCTATACCTTCATGTGGCCACCAAACATGTGGCCGAGACTGACCTCTAGGAAAACATCGGAAGCATCATGGATAAGCATAACCAGTGTTCCTACACGGATGTAGTTGGCACACCAGGAAAAGGATAAGAGGACCAGAGTGGCCAAGTGGTGGATGATTTGCTCCTTAAAGTCCTGATGGAGATAAGAAACACACAAAAACACACAAAGAAAACTACAATCAACACAGGGAGTACTGTTTCATCACAAATCATGTTTGCATATTAAAAAAAGGTACATGTTGTTAAATGACAGAAGGACAAGAAAAGCAAAGAGAGAGAGAAATACAGAAAGTCATGACGCAGAAAACAGCGCTGACTCTGCCAAGTTAAAATAAATAAATAAATAAACATTTCTAACGTTATTTACACTTTTCATAATAGTGGAACAAGTTTCAGAATGCATCAATTATAATAATACCATTAAATATGTACATATATTTATTAGTTTCAGATGTAGCCATTCTTGTATTTTGCTTGTTTACATTATTGTATTTTGCACAACTCTGTTGCTTGTGAAGCTCGCACACAAGAATTTCACTCACATGTGCTGTACCAATGTACCTGCACATGTGATGTGACAATAAAAGTGATTTGATTTGATTTTGATTTGATTTGAAATATAAAAGATACCATAAAAGACAGGAAGAACTTTTTCCCCATTTCCTGCATTCTAATAGTTATCTTTGTACACTCCAACAGAATCTAATTAACAGGAGGCAAGGTTATTATCGTTAACGAAAACTAACGAAATAACAACTAGAACAAATCATTTTCGTTATCGGAAATAAAAATAAAAACAAGACTTTGCAAAAAAATGAAAACCAACTAAAACTGTAATGAGTGTTCACAAAACTAACTAAAATTAACTAAATTTATAGCGAAAATGTGTTTAGTTTTCATTGATGTGTGCGTGTCCTACAATAGTCAAGGGTGAAAATGAAGTGTAGTTTTCAGGGTTTTTTCTTGCTGTGTCACATTATGCCAGCAGGTGGCAGCACGTTAGTCGAATCCAATTTGGGATTACTTTGAATATGACTGTGTTTTGGATAAAGCAAGTGTCTTGTAGTGGAAAGAGACAAATTATGAGGGACATTTCTAAAGGGGAAAAAATCCCACAAACCTTAAAGTGCACTTGAAAAGCTCACACATATATACAATAAAAATTCATTAATTAATTAATTAATTTTAAAAAAAAAAGAAAAAAAAAGCTCGCACAAGAAGGCTAACCTAGCTTACCTTGAGAAGGTAAGGGAGCACACTCAACCCTCATCCCCAGAAACAGAAGCTAACCCCGGGCAAGGCAGCGTGATGCATCCCGAGACAACTCCACAAAAAACATTAATGCAGTGGTTGCAACAGCGAGCCGATGGCTGCTGGTTGGTCAATTTGCAGGAACATCACAAGCGAGAGGAAGCGTTGATGAATATGTTTATTGAGACGGGGACATCTACACAACTGTGTGAGTCAGTTGCCTTCAAAAAGTTTAGCAATTCACTTGAACCAAAATTACGAACACCTGGTGCTGCAAAAGTTAATAGTCTCATTGGGGCCAAGATTTATCTTTTATAGTTGCCTGCTATCAATGGTTGTTCATCTGGCCTATTTTTTTTTTTTAAGAACCCAGAGGTTCCCCATAGGTGGGAATGTGAGTTGTCTGTCTCTGCGTGTTCGCCCTGCGACCTGTCCAGGGTGCAGGGTATGGCAGCTGGAATAGCAACATACCCAAGGATGAGCAGAAGAGCATGACTGATATGATGAAACTGGGATTTTGTTACACTTAAATGTTGCAAACAACTAAAAAAAAAACAAAAACTAAACTAAACTAGCAAACAAATGGTAAAAACTAATTAAAACTGATATAAATTTGAAAATCTGAAGTCAAAACTAAATAAAAATAAAAACTAATGAAAATTGCAAAACTATTAAAACCCTGTCAGGAGGTTTCATGTATTAGAAAGAAAGGGAAACTTCTTCACATGCCTGATCACAATAGGTTAAACATGTTTTATTTTTTTATCTTTCTCTACAACAGGTAGCATTGATAAGACAACTCATATGTCTTCAGAAGGGCTATAGTGTGTACTGGAAAGAAAGGGACCAAGCACCGAGTCTTAAAGGTAATAAAATTAGATTGAATAGATGCTTGGACTGTTTTCTTTGCCATGTTGCTATGACTGATCAGTTAAAGTAGCTCTGCACCCAAAATGCCAAGATTATATCAGTCCATCAGTGTGGCTGGATATCTGTTCTCACCAAGCCTGCTGTTTCTATGAAGGATAGCATCTTATTTTCAGTTGAAGTGAACTCTTTAAAATGCAGACAGTAAGACACAGACAGTAAGGTTTAATTGTTTGTTTAGCTTTCATGTATGCCCACTCTCTTCTGTAAGATTTTCCTTTCTCTCACGATCATTTCTTAGTACTACGTATGTTCATTTTGTACAGATAGCGATTCAAATAATTCCATTAGAATGTCAGTTAAACATCTGGAATATTGATTTGGTCAGTAAGGTAGTAAATGGGGTTGTTAATCAGTTTTAGCTTCTTCGGTTTCAAGAGGAGCAACAATGAGACAACCTCCAAAACAATTCAATTCAATAAAACTTTATTGATCCTGAAGGTTGACCCCGAAGGAAATGAGTAAGCAATGGTATTACAAGTGGAGGCTACTGACATTTTTCCCTCCACATCTGTTCGGATTGTTTTTTCACTGCTACTTCCTTTTGGCTAGGATAAGTATCACTACTGGTAGCATGATGCAATACCTGGACCCTACAGAGGTTGCACAGATATTTCAACTCATCCAGGATGGCTCATCAATATGTACCATTGGCAGAAGGTTTGCTGTATCTCCTAGCAAAGTCTCAAGAGAGGAGATACTAGGAGATAGGCTGTTACTCTAGGAGCCCTGGTAGAAGGTCTTCAACCATCAGGAGGTCCAGTATCTGCTCTTTTGTGCAGGGAGCATGAAGAGCATTGCCAGAGTCCAACAAAATGACCCCCAGCAGGCCACTTGTGTGTGTCTCTGACCAGACAATCAGAACCAAACTTCATGAGGGTGGCCTGAAGGCCCTGTGCTCACTGCCCAGCACCATGGTGCTCGATTGGCATTCACCATACAATACAAGAATTGGAAGGTCCTGCACTGGTGCCCAGTGTTTTTCACAGATTAGAGCAGGTTCATGTGGCAGACATGAATGGGTCTGGAGAAGCAGTGGAGAACACTACCTGAGCTACCTGTAACATCGTTCAGTATGACTGGTTTGCTGGTGGATCAGCGATCGTGTGGGGAGGAATATCCATGGAGAGACAAACAGACCTCTACAGGCTAAACGGTAAATGGACTAGTTCTTATATAGCACTTTACTACTCTGTCTGAGCACACAAAATGTTTCATGCAACTTGCCTCATTTATCAATTGACACCTATTTATACAAGCACTTTTTTCTATGCTTTATTTCTCCACAGAAGTGCTTTCTATCTAACATTCACACACATTCATACTCATGTGGATGCATCGGAGAGCAACCTAGGGTTAGTATCTTGCCCAAGTATACTTGGCTTGGCAGACTGGAGCAGCCATCGATCAAACCACCAAACTTCCAAACCTCCCATACCTCCTGAACTAAGTCATGGTGCAGTAGGCCCTGGGTTCCTCCTTGTGCATGACAATGCCTGGCCTCAAATGGTGAGAGTATGCAGACAGTGCCTGAAGGATCGAGGAATTGATACCACTGACTGGCTCCCATGCTTGCCTGACCTAAGTCCAATAGAACACCTTTGAGGCATTATGTTTCAGTTTATCCAACACTGCCAGGTTGCACCTCATGGAGGAGCTGAGTGATACCCAGGTATGGGTGAGGTCTTCTGGTTAGGTCTGTCTTCTAGTGAAACAGGTGTTTGAAGAGGAGTGGGAAGAAATAACACTTATGTACTCCCACCCCCTTCAGATATTTATAGTTCAGTCATGTAGCTGAGCAGCTGCTTCCTGAGTATATGTAATACATTATATAACAATGATAATTTACCACACTAGAAATATCTATATTGAAAAGACCTCTTGTAGCTTAATGCTGCCCTCATCCCTGTACTGCATAAAAACCACATCTTTATACACTGATTTAAATTTGTGGACATTTGGACATTGCTTGTGCTTAACCTCACACACAGACACACGAAAACCTTTCCTAGTAGTTCTCACCACAACTCATAGCCCCACTGCAGAGAGAGAAGTGTAATATATAAAACTGTAACAATACAACTGAGCGTAAGGCAGACAAGACAAGAGATTATCAGAATAAAACAGGAAACAGAAAGTGAACTTGTGACACCAAGAAAAGATTGACTACAAAGGAGACGCTGATGGCAAGACACATGGATGAGATTAGGAATAACAAAAACCAGAAACTAGAAATAAACGCAGACCCAACAGAGAAAACTAAACTATACAGAGTTAGCACTTAAGTCATCTCTTAGATGCAGCAGAAAGAATCGCGAGTCCACAACAAACTCAAAGATCCAGAGACGCAGGAACACTGAGCACCACTTTGAGTTGCTGCAATTAAATGTTGGGAAATGGACGAGCCTGCCGCTGCCGCTTTTTCAATTTGATTCTCTGCTTTTGAATTCAGGTGTCTGTAGGCTAATCATTTTAATTTCAGTTTCAACAATATAGCATCCTTTCCAACAAATTACCCAGTCTATACGAGTACGAGTCTGCTGTCTTCATTTATTTTCTTGAGCAGTATGTATAATTGCATTTGTTGAGTATTGTATTGTTGAGATTCAAATATTAATATTAGCCTGAAGTTTCGAAAAAATAATATTACCTTTTTTAATACTAATACTCTTTCACATATTTAGAAATGGTTAAAATTATACATTACATATTATGTAAAGAAAAAAAGAAAGCAGATGAATGAACCTAATTGAAGTTTGTGGTCTCTAAGAACCACTATTTACCTTCCTCTTGACATCAAAAGCAACACTGAAGAGAAGACAGCCATAGAAACTCATTTCCAAGATATAATACCAGTACTGAGACTCTAGCATGGTCTGCAGACAGGGAGACAAAGAGACAGATTCAAGAAGACGGGACAAAATTATAATCAGTTATACAGACAAAAGGTTTGTCCCATAAGGTTCTGTTTTTTTCCCCTAGACCTTAAGGCTAAAAATAAGCTGCAGAGGAATCTATTGTTTACACCAATTTGCAGCTTTCCACGTAAATGCTAGTACAGGTTGATGCTTCTGTTAAACACTGAAAGAAAAGGAAATCTGAGTACTAGTAATTAAAGTCCCACATGGCAAGAAACATGGCAGGTTTACAATCCTTTCACAAAGTATAGCCCTGTTTTTTCAGTTTGTACTGATTGCAAAAATAAATAAATGTATCGTCTGCTTTGTCTGAATGTCTGCTGAACTTCACATCTGTAGTGGTGTACAGAAGAGAAATTACAAAAATGTGTGATGCCCAAAAATCTATGGACCTAACCGGATGTTAGATGGACATCTATAAGTAGCGTGGGATGGATGATTGGATAATTGGATCCATCATCCCATTGGATGATGGATAATTGTTAGAATTCTGAGTTCTTTTTTTCTGAGTTTGTTTTTTACTCTTTTTTTTTATTGCCCTTGCCTGTGTTTTCCGTATGTTTCCTCAGTGGTTTTGTGGTTTTCTGTGTTTTTGCTCTTGATGATTGATTGATGATTATGGCATGTGGTGTGGGAGAGTATGCAACAAACCTGCTTGGGAAAACCTGTCCATACTTCCCTAGTATCATAAAGCCATTCTTTCTGCAGAAAAAAAAGGTATTATATTTGTACAGGTAATGCAAAATAAAGAAGAGTGGTGAAATGTTAACTTATAAAGAGCTGTTCAGACAAAAGCCTAATGAGTAAAGAGACTTAATCATTTAACCATCACTGCCTTGAGTTGGAAAAATGTTGAAATGGTTATGTTACTTACATCATGCAGTGCTACCATTCCTCCAATAAATGCAGACAGGTAGAAAACAAATCGCCAGCTGTTGGGACACAATAAAGTTGCTGTTAATATCAGAATAATCACAAATACACACACTCACAAAAGCAGAGCGTAGTAACCTGGCCTCTGTGAATTTCTTCAGAACTCCAGGGCGGTCCTGTCTGCGTCTTCTTCTAAACCAGCGCTCCACTTGTCTCGTGGACAGACTGCTTTTCTTAGACAACCCATCAATGTCAACCTGGTATTAAATACACATGCAGACAGACACAAAAACACATGCATGTTTGTTTACATATGTGTATCGTGTAGGTGCTTAAATGTATATCTCTAGCCCGCTCGTTTCAGATACATAAATAATGTAGTTTTGTCAAAACTGCAGGAATCTCTCAGGCACATTTGCAAACAAACGCTGGAAAGTGTGGAGTCACACTTCAGGCTGTTGAAGGTAATTAAAGAGCAGAAATATATCCGCAAGCTTTGAGACATCCTTGACTTTCACTGCGAGAAACAGTAGCTTGCAGTCAGCAGAACTCCAGAAATGTATCGATGTAATTTGTCGTGATTTGGTAATCTGTTAATAATGTACATCACTTATGGAAAATGTGCATGTCCGCTGACTCAAACCAGTACAGTTTAAAACAAATATGTTATATTTGGACATTTGTTCATAATGAAGGTGGCACAGTGGTGGAGTGGTACACACTGCAGCAAGAAAGTCCATGGTTCAGATCCAGTCTGGTCTCATGTTCCCACTCTCTACGGGAACATGAGATTGCATCAAAAACATGCATCAAGAGGGAGGGGTGGTTGGTAGGTAGGTAGAGGGATACTTTATTGAACACAAACACATATACGGTCCCTCGCTATAACGCAGTTCACCTTTCACGGTCTCACTGTTTCGCATTGTGTTCTGCGTCCTGATCGGCTGTAGACAATTGTCAATCAATCTCGTGCCGTGTCTCCTGTGGCTGGATTTTGCACTGTCAGAGGCCCCTGTGGGTGCCTTTGGTTTCATTCTTTAATACTGGACTTATTTTTCTACTAAGGTTTGAACTTTGAGAGTTTAAACAAGAGAGAAAAGTGTGAAAATGTTCACGCCTGTCTGAGAAAAGTGTACAAAGTGTGTAGTGAGGGGTTTTACAGCCTTAAAACATCTATAATAGCTGTAGAAAATAAAGTTGGCTACTTTGCAGATTTTACCTATCGCGGAATATTTTTAGAACGTAACTCCTGCGATAAATGAGGGACGACTGTACCAAATACACTAACAGAAAGCAAACTGGCTACACCAAGTTACAAAAAAAAAAAGACAAGCATTTGTACAAGAGCTGTACAAACCTAGCCTCCTAACTAAAATACAGTAAATAGCTGTGGAGCAGTGATGAACTATCCCAAAATAAGTGAAATAAGTAAATAACTGTAGTGCAATGACAGTCTAACCACCAGAAATGTACGACCAGCAAAAATGAACAGTCCTTGAGTGTGTATGGGTGAGGTTGTGAAGGGGCCCATTAGTCCACCTTACCCCTGCGCCTGACTGCTTTGTTAGATGTATAGTCCTTGGAACAAAGGACTTCCTTAGCATGTCTGTAGAGTGACAAGAGTCTGCCAATGAACTAGCTTCTCTGCTTGTTGAAGATTAAGTGTTGGTCATTGTCCATGATGGACAGCAGCTTGTTCAGGGTCCTTTTCCCTGCCACCAATGTAAAGAGCCAGCTTTCTTCACAACTTGTCCAGCTTGTCTGTTGGCATCTCTCTTTCTCTTTTGGATGCTGCCTCACCAGGACACCAGCGCACAGAAGAGGACACTGGTGATGACTGACTGGTAAAATATAAACAAGAATTTGCTGCAGATGGTAAACAACCCCAATTTCCTCAGGAAGCTCAGCCAGCCCTTTTTTGTAGAGTATATCTATGTTCACTAACCAGTCCAGTGTGGTATCCAGACAGAGTCCCAGGTACCTGTAGGTACTGACAAATTCCAATTGATACAGGTAGTGCAGAATGCCTAGCCCTGCGGAAGTCTACCTTACGTCAGTTTACAAAGTCCAATCAAGCTCCTATACTCTCCCTCCTGTCCATCCATGATATGCCCAACTATAGCTGTGTTATTAGAAAACTTCTCCATGTGACATGTTGCAGAGTTGTAGCTGAAGTCAGCCATGTACAGGGCAAAAAGGACAGGAGAGAGCACTGAGAGAGCATTTTTAGGTCACCAATGCTGCTGACCACGGTCTCTGAGGTGCAGTCTCTCAGCCTCACAAACTGTGTGAGGTTCGCTATTGAGGACACCAGGAGTCCAGCCCCATCTGCAACAACTAGTCTCTCAGTAGTGGGGACTGTATAGTGTTAAATGTGCTGGAGAAAGGACTTCCAGGTCGCACAGTGGAGGTAGCTACGTAGAACTACTGCTTCTGGCTCGAAATACTAACAAGATAAAAAGCTAACTAGGATGGGGCTATGGTGAATGACAAACACGGCAAGGTGAAAACCAAGAGAAGGGTGATAACTATGACTGCAATGTATACTGAAGAAAGTGAAGCTAACGAAGATGGCGACATTTTGGCTAGTGCTGGGGCTAATGCTAGCAAAAAAGAATGAAATGGAGGAGAACGTCAATATTAACTCATCAATTTAAGGCGATACTTATGGAAATTAGGGAATCGGAAAAGAAAATGTGCAACAGTTTGAAGAAGTTAAGACCAAAGTGTGCAAAACCAGCGCAAGACTCAAGGAAGCAGATAATCATATTTTGGACATGGAGGAGCAGATTCAAACAATGCAGGATGCTGTTACGGAGCTATTAAAACTACAATCCAAACTCAAGTGACAAATCACCGAAGGATAAAGTTGGGAATGAAGAGAAAAGCGCTCCCACTACTCGGTCCATTACTGCACGCTTTCTGAGTTATGAGACAAGACAAATGTGTAATATTTAGAACTATTGCCTTGGCTTAATCGAGATGCAAGGAGTAGTGGTTCATGTGCAGTGTGGAAGAATTGTGCGAGGAGGACTTCTAATCCTGGGCCCCACTCCGAAGTGTGTGGGTCAGCCCACACCTGACTTATTACATCAGGTCTTACAGACCTGAAAATCCTGTTTTATTTTCTTATTATCTGTTTGATTGTTATCTTGTTAACTGTGGTTCTGAGCAGTTTGGAGAAGCGGTATTGTTATGTTTATTTTGACAACAATGTTCCATCTTAAAAATGGCAAACACTGTTAATATCCTCTCCTTTAATGTAAATAGAATAGTCAGCCCACAAAAAGGTCCAACATACTGTTTAAGGTAAAGAAAGAAATGATTCGTGCAGCCCTCCTACAGCAGACGCGTTTGTCAGATAAAGAACACAAAAAACTAGAACAAGGTTTTTGTTACTATGCCTATTCATTATCACAGAGATCTGGGCACTGTAGAGATTTAGCAATTTTAATATCACAACAGATCTGTTTTGAATATTTATTTGATATAAGGGATAGGGAGATCCGATATGTATTGGTAAAATGGAGAACTGATGGTTTTCCACCCACTACCCCCAATATATACACAACTATAGGAATGACTATAGGAATGACTCATGTTTGAGCTGATCTGAAACTGAAGCAATGCTGATATGTGGAGGGGACATGAATATAAGGCTATCCACATTAGAAATTTCTAAAGCACATATATAGTACAGCAAAAATGGAAAATAAGTTGCATTATTATAATATGTATTTATTGACATCTGGAGAGATGCTAATCCTTCTCGGCTCCCCACTCTACATACTCGAGAACTGATTATTTTACAATTATTACAATTATTTTTTCAGACCTAACAATACCAAAGGTAAACAACAACATTTTGATTGTCAGGACTAAAGGTGTGTGACTTGGTTTACCTGAGCAGGATTTCGACACTGAGTAGTGTAGTAGAACTCCAAGATAGAATTTTCCTCAGCTTTCAGATAGACTCTCTGCTTGATTCCAGCAGAAACTGCAAGTGGTGTTGCTATCCATCTGAAGTACCATAGACATAAGCAAAATGAAATTCAGCACATGATGGAAAATGACATTTTAAGGAGAACAGGTATATTGGGCCGTTACTTTGTCTGTAGCCATGGCTGCGCTTTGTTTGTTAGGCCTGTGGCTGCAACATTTGTTTGTTTGTTTTGTTCTTTTTGTTTTATGTGTGTGTGCAGTAGCGATTGTGCTGGATGGTTGTGCTGGGATCAAATCTATCAGAGCCACACTCCAAGTTAAAGCTGAATTTTTCCATAGCAACACAAAATGAACTATAGTAGCAATAACTATATCCAGCCGCAGTATCACCTGTCACAACCAGGAAGACTGGTTACATTTGTGCTTACTCCCAGCAAACACTGTTGATGGTTCACGATGAACGATTAATGAAAAGCAAGTAAGTGAAGTGTTAACCCACCACCACCCACTCCTCTACTGGAGTAGGGTTAGGTGGTTTAGGTGCACAATTTGGAGCTTACCTTTCAAACAGGTATCTGATGAGTAAAAAGGCTAAGGCATAGGGGAGAGTCACATAAAGATTGGAGGCTTTGGCATAGACCCGGCCCTCTTTGTCTTCCAGGTCAGCCCATGTTAGGCCCACAGGCAACCATAGACTGTCTGACCAGAAGCATTCATACAGTGTGTCAAACATCCCTCCTCCCTAAGGGAGCCAAAAGGTTATACAAACAAAAGAGAGGCAAAGGTCATGATATTAGTAGTCATGTAGTACTATATGTATATATACATATATATATATATATATATATATATATATATATATATATATATATATATATATATACACACACACACACACACACACACACACACACACACACACACACACACTTTCCTTTACCTTACATGGGCAGCAGTATGGTAAAATGTTACAGTTACTAAAGTCTACATACAGATCTGTTCAGAAAACAAATATTGACTTATTGATCCTTTCCCTGAGATCACTCCCACACTTTTTCAACAAGGCCTCTCTAAACACAGAAAGAAAGAGTGCTGAAACAGGCAAGGAGTGCCTCACTTGCAACTTGGCAACATATAATTACATTTGAAAGCACTTTTTTAATAAAGTCCAAATAAAGTGATGATAATCACATAATAAAATAATGTGAATTTCAAAGATAGTTCTGAAAAGGACTGTGTAATCTACTCTTCTCTACTGTAGAAGCTGAAAAGTTGATTTCAAGCCATCACCAAACGGTTTCATTTCATTCAACAGTGTTTCATAACATCTCCGTTTAGAGTTGGCTGCATTCACAGGGATCATTTTAAGAAAGCTTCAGTGCCAGCTTATTCTGATGCTGAAACTTTGTGCAACACAACCCTCTTTTAATGTTAGCCTGCACAAAACCTCTCAGCAGAAAGCCCAGCTTAACAGAGAGAGTTGATAACTAACATCATACCTGTTATATCCTACTGGGTTTTTCAGGTAAAGCAAATAAAGCTTGGCTATTGACCTTCCTTGGCAGGATACTCCTATGAAGATCAACCTTTCACAAAGAAAACGTTGTTGACTGTGTCAATGCCCACGAACCTACTGTAGATTCACTTGCATCACATTTATCTTTACAACAGTTCCCTGTAGCCATATTAGCACACTGTTAAGGAGGCTTCGCATTATAACCCCCAGTCAATAAGGGGACAATAGTTTTCATTACGGTTGTTACTTCCTCTATAAATACTTCAGCTGAAATCTACTGAGAATTGATTCGGTGTGCATGACATGTTCACCCTGCATGCTACAAACACATATCTCTAAATGTGCTGTTTTGTCATCAACGTAGAGTAGTTTTGAATACTTTAACACATTTATAAAGTTTATCTTTAATAAACACAGCACTAACAGAAAATGTAAGAATATGTATTAAATGTGCAGAAAAGTAAAAAGAGTATAATAATGTCAAAGTAAAACTAAATGAAACTTTTAAATCACCTGACTTTGTTCACCCATTAGCTCAGGCTTGGTCTGTTAGCTGTTTGTTTAGTGTTTCAAGTGACATTAGGGTTAGGAAATTTGCCTCTAGTCAAAGTATAATTTCACAGTCAAAGCCATTACCCTTCTTCATAGATGCTGGTTTTATAAATGTGATATGCTATACAGATCCTTTAAGTGACCTTAGACAAATATAGCTTCTTAAACAGCTTACCGCTATTTATTTTTTTTATTTCAAGGAGGCAAACCACATAACTCAGATTTACTGTGATCTTGCTGAGAACAGAGAATCGATTCGTTACAAACCACATCACTTACTGCAGAAAAGCCTGGATCAAATATCTCCTCCTGCCCACAGTTCTAGTTTAAACACAATAGATATCTAGCAAAAACTTGGAAATATTACTCATATTCAAAGGAAGACACGCAATTTGCTTGCTAGTCACATTTCAAGGTCACAGTAAAAGAAAAGCTTACCTTTTCACAGCCAGATAGAACAGGTAAGGGAACTTTTCCACATCAGCTGACTGCTTGTGTTTGCTGTGGAATATGAACACAGATGGGAAAGTCCTACGTTGCCCCCACCCCATCCCCAAACACACTCACACACCTTACCACCACCACCCCCACCATATGACAAGCAATCAGCCACTCTTGTCTTTGTTTGATATTCTTTAGGGTCACACCCACCCAGCGACAATTATCTGGGAAGGGCTTTCAGGAAGTGGAGGTAGGCTAGTGGATTGCCACAACACACAGGCTTTTTTTTTCTCTCTGCCCTCAAAGGATCTAATAACATTGTTTGTACTGTGCTCCTGATAAAATACAAAAGACAAGTTCTCTGACAGAACAAACCCTCCAGGAATAGAAACTGGAAAATGTAAAAATATCCCAGATACTGTATATAATAGACATATTTCTTTAAAAAGAAAGACTAAAGAAAGAAAGAATATTTGCTAAAGTTTACCTATGTTTTATTTTTAAACTTTAGGGTGTGTGTGTGTACAGACGGAACAAATAGCACCAGGACTCTGTACTAAGCTAAAACCAATAGAGAGCTTTGATGAGACTCTAAATTAATCATTAACATAACATAAAAATGAAAAGGTACCTAAAAGTTCCTATTAGGACCAAATACAATGAAACAAACACCTTTAAACATTAAGTTTGTGCAAAAACACCCAAATGTTCATGTTCTGTTAGGGAGGTCAGTACACACATACAGACATATTAACAGAGCAAGTTAGTCTTGTACAAGACTTCCACTGCAGCCTGAGGATGGTATATAAAAACTTTTTCCCAAACAAAGAGGTGTTTTGTAACCATAAGTTCTGGTTTTCAGCTACAGAGACATCACTGGTTTTTGAGGCAATTGTTGCTGAGATTTGACGCTCTGTAAATAAAACTGAATTCAACTGACTTTATTCCAATTTACATATACAGAAGATAATATCCCCTGGCCATAAACCCACAGCTCATTTCCTGAGGATATTATTTGCTTTTTATTCATTTGTAGCCATCTCATGATCTCATTTTTCATTTTCCTACATAAACATTTAGGATAACAAAGGAAAATGTAAAAAAAAATTTTAACATTCAGATGACTCTTAAAAAACTGAGTCTCTTTTTACCCTAAGGATACACAATGCCACCAAAAATGTTATATAGTCAGGTTTTTCTACAGGGTGGCCATTTATATGGATACACCGTAACAACATGGGAATGGTTGGTGATATTAAAGTCCTGTTTGTGGCACATTAGTATATGTGAGGGGGCAAACTCCTCAAGATGGGTGGTGACCATGGTGGCCATTTAGAAGTCGGCCATCTTGGATACAACTTTTGTTTTTTCAATAGGAAGAGGGCCATGTGACACATCAAACTTATTGGTAATGTCACAAGAAAAACAATGCTGTGCTTGGTTTCAACGTAACTTTATTCTTTCATGAGTTATTTACAAGTTTCTCTTTGTTCACAGCCATTGACATGTCGAAGAGGTTAACATGTTAGGAGCGGATCGAAATTGTGTTGATATCTGGTGAACGCAGTAACCGGGTCATTGCAGCAGATTTCAATGCAAGACCCCCTACGAGACCACCCATCTCCCATGCTGCAGTCAGCAAACTGCTCGCTAAGTTTCGTGAAACTGGTTCAGTGTTGGATTTGCCAAAATGTGGACGCAAGAAAACTGTCACTAATGAAGAAACATCAGTGGCTGTCCTAGCTTCATTCAGCAAGAGCCCACAGCGTAGCACTCGCCGCATGTCACTGGAGAGTGGCATTAGTGGAACATCCCTTGGGCGGATATTAGCTACTCACAAATGGCACCCTTACAAACTCCAGCTACTGCAGCATCTCAGAGGATGACCCAGATCGGCCACAGAATTTGCAGAATGGGCAAAACAAAAATTGGAACAGGACCCTCAGATCACGCAGAAGATTTTGTTCAGTGATGAGGCAAACTTTTATGTGAATGGTGAAGTTAACAAACAAAACCACCGCTATTGGTCTGACACTAACCCTCATTGGATGGATCCCTCCAAGACTGTTGGAACAACAAAAGTGATGGTTTGGTGTGGTATATGGGGTACAACGATAGTGGGTCCATTCTTCATCAATGGAAACCTCAAGGCCACTGGATATTTGAAATTGCTACAGGATGATGTAGATGAACAGTTTCCTGGAAAGTGGATTGGTCATCGTGGGCCAGTTGAATGGCCCCCAAAGTCTCCCGATCTGACCCCTTAGACTTTTATCTTTGGGGTCATCTGAAGGCAATTGTCTATGGTGTGAAGATACGAGATGTGCAGCACCTGAAACTACGGATACTGGATGCCTGTGCTGGCATTTCTCCTGCGGTGTTGCTATCAGTGTGTGAAGAGTGGGAGAAGAGGGTTGCATTGACAATCCAACACAATGGGCAGCACATTGAACACATCTTATAAGTGGCCAGAAACTTGTAAATAACTCATGAAAGAATAAAGTTACGTTGAAACCAAGCACACCATTGTTTTTCTTGTGACATTACCAATAAGTCTGATGTGTCACATGACCCTCTTCCTATTGAAAAAACAAAAGTTGTATCCAAGATGGCCGACTTCTAAATGGCCACCGTGGTCACCACCCATCTTGAGGAGTTTGCCCCCTCACATATACTAATGTGCCACAAACAGGACTTTAATATCACCAACCATTCCCATGTTATTACGCTGTATCCATATAAATGGCCCACCCTTTATATTTATTTTCTTACTCTTCTTCTATTTATTGTTTGTTTACTTGCACTGCTGTAGCTGGAGCCTCGTCGTCTCGTCTCTCTATATACTGGACTGTATGTAGCGGAGATGACAATAAAGTTTACTTTGACTTCAGCAGCGAGCAGGCGCACCGAGGGCTCTCGCGCTCTCGCGCTCACTTTTCGTGTATAGAATTTCGAAAAAACATCGGTGCAAATTATAAGTCTGTATCATAATGTCTGGTGTTTTCGTGTTTGTTGTTTTGCCTTTATTTTGTTTTATTTTGCGAGTTGGTTATTAGATGCTGCTCCCCGCCGCCCCGCCCTCTCCTCCCTGTGCCGCAAGCAGCAGGCGCACCTCGCAAACGGAGGGCACCCTTACTCCCAGCAAATGGGCGATAGAAAGCCGATCGGTGCCTGTACCATTCCCAATATGCGCCGGCTGATGTCGGGGCAGCATGAGTACGAGCAATTTTTTTTTTTTTGCCGATGCCCGTGATGCCGCCCCCCACCACGATGCCGCCCCGGGCAACCGCCCGTGTCGCCCGTATCAAAAACCGCTACTGATCAGGGACAAACAGAGACTGCAGCGCGTTGTGCGCTCTGCTGAGAAGGTGATTGGCTGCAAACTCCCATCTCTGCAGGACCTGTACACCTCCAGGACACTGGGGCGTGCAGCTCAGATCACAGCTGACCCTTCTCACCCTGGACACAGTCTGTTTCTGTTAAGAAAAAAATATACCATCTCAAAAGAAACACAACTCAAACATGCACACAACAAGACAACACAGCCTGTTCCCCTACAGCACAGCAGATTTCAACATAAGCCACAGCACTATAACCCAGCTCAGTGTATTCATCAGCAGAAATATCTTATTTTAATAGTTTTTAAATAGAGTGTCTGACAGCTTCGCGTGTCATTTTTCTACAATGCCAATCCGATTACTCATATCATGTGAGGATGAAGACAGCACTGCTTGATAAGATTGTCAAGGTGTGCTGTGTTTTGGTGAATATGTGCCCCAGTGTGGTTGTCAAACCAGGGCCAAATGTAACTTGCTCTTGTTGAATATTCATAAAACTGCTGTGTTGCATGTACAGTTCATTGTAAACAATTGTACTTTCTGTAAAGTGCTTTCAATAAAACAGAAAAGAAAAGTATGTTTTGTTTTGGGTTTTTTTATTCAAGATTTGTTCACATGTACTTAGCAAGAGTGAGTACACAGCGAGAGGAAGGCGAAAAGCAAAGCCAGCGTATGAAGGTAATATTGAAGTAGGCTTAGTTTTGAAGTGGTGAAAGGCAAAGGCATGAGTGTAAGGTAATAAAGGGTAATAAGAGAGATGTAGAGCGGGCAGAGGACTTGGCTGGAGCAGGAAAAAGCAAAAAGGAAACGCCAGTGCACGTCTCCCCGCCCCCCAAGCGAGGGCCGTGGCACTGAGTTCGTGAGGGGCGCTCTGCAGCAGAGTCCTCCACCACATGTCATACGCCAAACGGCCGGCCAGAGAAGGCTTGAAAAAAAAGGACATTTATCATTTCTTCTTCAGCCAGCTTTTTTTCTCATTGTTTTTACAAAGTACACATTAAGCTTCTTCTGCAATAACACACTAATTACACATGGAAACCTACCTACTTCTTTCTTCATTGGAAACAATTAGACTTTCTGTAAAGTGGTTTCAATAAAACAGAAAAGAAAAGTGTGTTTTGTTTTGTTTCTTGCCTACAACAAAATGGGACCCAACCACTTTAATCACCCAACTTAAACTCCCTCACGCTCTGTCTACTATAGGGCGGAGGAGCGTCGTGTCACGGCCCACGCCCCCTCCCGCCATGACACCAGGCCAAACAAAGCACACGGAAGTCTCAGCTATGCTTCCTACCAGCTGTGTTGTCGGTTGCAACCTTAGATCACACCATAGGTGTCATGGTCCCTGTGCCTCCCCGGCCAGCCCAGTGTGGCCACAAGTGTTTGTTGTTTTTCTCTCACTCTGTCTCTCCTACCTGTCTGCCTGGGCGGAGCTCTGATTGGGCTCCTGCCCTTGGCCCACGCACCTGCAGCTGATCTCGAGCAGATTGCAGTTCTCTGGCTCTTAAGGCTGGGGCTCTGAGCTGTTCGTCGCTGGAATATTGAGTAACTCTCGTTAGTATTGCCTGGCTTCCTTGCGATTCTACTGTTCCCGTGTTTGCCTTCGACTTACCCTCGTCTGTGTAAACAGGTTTACCTGGATCAGCCCTTTTGTGACCCCTGGACCCCGTGAGTAGGAGAGTGAGCTGAGCTGCTTGTGTGGAGACTGTTTGGACGAGGAGCAGAGCGAGTGCGAAGAAGTGTGTCTCCCCAGCCAAGTGATCCCCGGGACCCTGGTGTTTCCCCCCCCTTCACGTGTATATAGTGCACCAGTGTGATTAATAAAGTGTCGTTGAACTGTGCTACCTCAGTCTGCGCCTGAGTCCGTTCCACTCCCGTGACAATAGGAAAGGCAAGAAGCTGGAAAATCGCCTCTCTTTTCATCCTTTCCCCTCCTGGAGGCAACGGGAGTTATCTCATGTATCCGATATTACTAAACGAAGACGTCAGGCTTGGATTGCAGCGCTCACACGAGCGGATATCGACTTCTCTGCCATCCCCAATTTTTTTTTGTTGTTGCATTGCTCGCGGCATTTTCTTTCCGGTGAGTTCTAAATAAATTCATATCTCTCTTAATAGGCTTTAGTGTTATTTTGAATGCGCTGAGGTCATAGATCATTAGATAAAACATCCTAATGTGGGATGCTGCAGAACCACGTCATGTTGACGGAGTAGCTTATTATTATTTGGCATTATTGCAGGCAAACCAGCATATGAAATGGGTGTAACAAATCCAGACTGGGCTCCAACGCTGCCCATGGGGCACGGCGACATACCTGTGTCAAACTCGGACCTGCACGCAAGGCGAATGCAGCGAAAGTGAAAAAGAGCACCCATCGGAGGTAAACCCCCCCCAAACGTACCAAATTGCTCTCATTGTACGCTAATCTGCACATAACTTTCAGATGAATCACGCACCTGGAATACTGTTGTACATTTACCTTATGTGTATGCACTAATTTTATCTTACAGGCTTTCGTTATACAGCAGCAGAGTCTGAAGGTGTGCCCCGTGCAGAAGTAATAGATGAAGATCTGACAGAAGACCAACAACAAAATCACCATGTCGTGGAGGCTGTGCACAAGTGGAGGTTGAGGTACCAGCTGCAAATGTGGACAGTGGTCATCAGACAGACAGCGTCACGGAAGCTAAAGGGCAGATGAAGGATTGTGTGTGCAGTGAACAGGGCAGAGCAGAAATAAACCGGCTGCTGGAGGAGAACAGACTGCTTTGATCACAGTTGCAAAAGACAGAGCTGAATGAAAATGTCTATTCTATTAACACACAGTGAGTGAGAAAGGTGACTGCAAAGGGAAAAACTCAATGCATCATGGGAATCCCCAGTAGCCTACGTCTATTGCAGCATAACTAAGGGAGGATTCAGGGTCACCTGGTCCAGCCCTAACTATATGCTTTATCAAAAAGGAAAGTTTGAAGCCTGATCTTATTAAACCCAAAGTACTTACTAGCTAACTGACTGGATGCCCATTAACCTTATAAATCCTGCTCTGTGTGTGTGTGTGTGTGTGTGTGTGTGTGTGTGTGTGTGTGTGTGTGTGTGTGTGTGTGTGTGTGTGTGCGTGCGTGCAGAGAGACAGCCAGGTTCATAATGGATATGTTTTTGTTGTTGTTTTAAAAAAGGAGCCACATTCAGGTTAAAGTGTAGGATGTTGGATCAGTGTTTCAATATTTATATCTTTTATTACATGTACATGTGGTTTGGTTATTTGCCTTTTGATTGAAAGTACACTAAGAGGACTTTTTTTATTAGTGATCTTAATAGTTTTTTTTTTTTTTAATCTAATTGAATACAATCTATTTGTGTATGATTGTCAGTCCAATGAGGGAGAGAGGAGAACATGAGGAGAAAGTACAAGGTCAGGAAGAACCAGGTAAGAAAACAGGCAGGAAATACTAACAGGCAAAACATAAACTGTTAAACTGAAAGGCACGGACGTTTTCATTAATGAGCATCTGACACGAAAAAACGCAGACATCGCGAGGAAGGCAAGGCAACTGAAGAAGAACGGTAAAATACAACATACATGGGTAACAAACTGTAAGATTTTCATTAAGCTAAACGGGACACCAGAAGAGGCAAAAGTACTGATAGTGAGGAACATGGAGGATCTGGACAAGTACAACTGACACTAATGTATCGAGGTAATATATAACTCTAATGACAATCAAATGATAAATACACCAACATCTCTAATTACACCAGGAAATGACATGGACACGTTGAAATTAATTCTTCAACAGAAAGTAATTGATCTAGATTGTGAATATAAGGAGCATAATATAATAGATCCAGAAATAGATTCTGAAAGTAACTTTCTCTCTTCTTTTGTTAAAAATTGTAATTATTTCACTCAGGAACAATATGAAAAAGAAATTAACCTAGACGGGAAGCTCTCATTAATTCACTTTAACAGCAGAAGTATGTACTCTAATTTTGATTTCATTAAGGACTATTTGCAACAATTTTCTCGCCCCTTTAGTGTTATAGCCATCACTGAAACTTGGTTCAATGTCGATAAAGGAATAGATTTTTGTTTGAATGGATATGATTTAAAATACATGAATAGATTAAATAAGGCGGGCGGCGGGGTTGCTATATATGTTCATAACTCTATAAAATATAATGTTGTAACAACTATGTCTATGGCTATTGATGGAATTTTGGAATGTTTGACTATTGAGATTATGAATGAAAAAAAGAGAAATGTTATAATAAGTTGCATATATCGGACACCCAGTTCAAGTATTGACACTTTTAATGAATGGATAGAAAAAACGTTTGCTTCGGTGAACCAAAAATTACTATTTATCTGTGGTGATTTTAACATTGATTTGCTAAACCCAACAAGGTTAAAAGCCATTGATGACTTTACTGACACGATGTACAGCTTATCACTATATCCAACAATAACAAAGCCAAGCAGAATAACATCACATAGCGCCACTATTATTGACAACATTTTTACTAATGTCATGGATTTCCAAATTAATAGTGGCCTGCTTGTCTGTGATATAACTGACCACTTACCAGTTTTTACTTTGTGTGACTGTGATTTAAAAAAAATAGATACCAAGATCATGATAGCAAAGCGAACAATAAATGAAGAAGCAATTCATGCCTTCAATTTCGATTTAGCACAACAAGATTGGAGTTCGGTGTATGAAGAGTCAGATGTGGACAAGGCTTATGATAATTTTCTAGATATTTTTACTATGTGGTACAATAAACATTGTCCTGTAAACGAACACATGACAAAGAAAAAAAAAGATAAAAAGTCCTTGGCTCACAAAAGGAATTATTAATGCTTGCAAAAAGAAAAACAATCTGTATAAACAGTTTATCAAAGTAAAAACAAAAGAAGTGGAACAAAGATATAAAGCATATAGAAATAAATTGACTGATATTATAAGAACGAGCAAACAACTTTATTATAGAAGAAGATTATATGAAAATAAAAACAATATAAAAGGAACTTGGGATGTGTTAAACAACTTAATTAAACAAGGATCTTCTGGAACATCATATCCTGAATATTTTACTGATGCAAATGGTGAAAATCACAACATGAGTAATATTGTCGATGGGTTCAATAAATTCTTCATAAATGTTGGCCCTGAACTAGCAGCGGACATCCCGTGTCATAAAAATGAAAATATCAGTAATATAAAATCAAATCCCTTTTCACTGTTCCTCTCAGCTACAAATGAGCAAGAAGTAATAAATATCACATTAAAATGTAAAAGTAAGTCTTCAATGGATTATCATGACATAAATATGTCTGTAGTTAAACAGGTTATTCTGAATATTGCTAGTCCCTTAACATATATCTGTAATTTATCATTTCAGTCCGGTTGTTTTCCAAAAAAAATGAAAATTGCGAAAGTAATACCACTATATAAAAGTAATGACAAACACAGTTTTACCAATTATAGGCCTATTTCTCTACTGCCTCAATTCTCAAAAATTCTAGAAAAACTTTTTAATTCAAGATTACGAAAATTCCTTGAAAAACATCAAATAATAAATGTTGGTCAGTATGGTTTCAGAACACAAAGAACCACCTCAATGGCGATAATTTGGATGTTTTACCAGTCGGTGGTTGCTGGAGTACTTTTCTATGCTGTGGTGTGCTGGGGGAGCAGCACAGCAAAGAAGGACTCATGCAGGCTGGAGAAACTGATCAGGAGGGCTAGCTCTGTGGTCGGCATGAAGCTGGACACTCTGGTGACAGTGGCAGAGAAAAGGACATTAAAGAAACTGATGGACATTATGGACAATGCCAGGCATCCTCTGCACACGGCCATTAACAATCAGAAGAGTCTGTTCAGTGACAGGTTGCTTCTCCCCAAGACAAGAACTAACAGACTTAAAAACTCCTTTGTCCCACACGCCATCAGACTGTTTAACTCCTCTCTGGAGGGGAGAGGGAGGGGAAACAGGAGGACAAAGGAGGGGGGAACAACTAAGCTGTAGTGCCTCTTCACCTCACTGTGCAATACCTTTTGTGCAACACTTTTTGTAAATAGTCAACAGTGCAATAGACTCCATACTTGAAATGTGCAATTCACTTGTATTTTTATTTCTATTCCTATTTATTCTATTTATCCCCTTTGTATATTTTATTTATATTGTCTCTGTATTTATATATATATATATGTGTGTGTGTGTGTGTGTGTGTGTGTGTGTGTGTGTGTGTGTGTGTGTG
Source organism: Aulonocara sp. 'chitande type north' Nkhata Bay (assembly GCF_057382095.1). NCBI lineage: Eukaryota > Metazoa > Chordata > Actinopteri > Cichliformes > Cichlidae > Aulonocara > Aulonocara sp. 'chitande type north' Nkhata Bay. Next base: position 41,413,684 of record NC_141344.1, read on the forward strand.
TGTGTGTGTGTGTGTGTATTATATATATATATATATATATATATATATATATATATATATATATATATATATATATATATATATATATATATATATATATATATAAAAAAAATTCTGTAACTCTGTAACTTCTGTTGGTGCTGTGCTTTTTTGGAAATCGAATTTCCCAGAGGAACCCACCCGAGGGATTAATAAAGTTCTATCTAATCTAATCTAATCTAATCTAATTGAGGCAGTAGAAGAAATTACTGATGCACTGGACAAAAATAAATATGCAGTTGGTATTTTTGTTGATCTCAAAAAGGCCTTCGACACAATTAATCACTCAATTTTATTGGATAAATTGGAAAGATATGGTATTCGAGGGAAAGCTGGTAACTGGTTAAAAAGTTATCTAACGGGTCGGGAACAATATGTTAGCATAGGGCATTACCACTCAGAGAAACTTGGTATTACATGTGGTGTTCCCCAAGGGTCAGTGTTGGGACCAAAACTTTTCAATGTATACATAAATGATATTTTTGATGTTTCTCAAGTACTTAAACTCATACTGTTCGCAGATGACACCAACATATTTTTCAGTAGCGATGATTATACTGATCTTGTAATGACCGTAAACAGGGAGCTACAATTAATCAAAAAATGGATGGACATAAATAAATTATCATTAAATATAAATAAAACTAAAGCAATGTTTTTTGGTAATTTAAAATATAATATAGAATTACCAATTATCATTGAAGGTGTACCAATTGATAATGTGAGTGAAAACAAATTTTTGGGAGTTATAATTGATAACAAAATTTCATGGAAACCCCACGTCAGACACATAAAAACCAAAATTTCCAGAAGCCTCGCAGTTTTGAACAAAGTGAAACAATTCCTTGATAAAGATGCACTTCGTACTCTGTACTGTACCCTGGTTCTTCCATATCTTACATATTGTGTGGAAGTGTGGGGAAATACATATAAAAATACAACTAATCCATTAGTCACAGTACAGAAACAAGCACTGCGTATTATTCACAAGGCTGGTTATCTAGATCATACTCACAAATTCTTTCTTCAGGCAAAGTTACTTAAATTCCAGGATCTGGTTAATTACAATACATCCATAATTTTGTATAAAGCTTTTACTAAACTTTTACCGGCAAATTTACAAACTAGATTTGAAATTCGAGAAAAGGTTTATAATGTGAGAGGATTTGGAGAATTCAAATTACCCAGAACTCGAACAACCCGTAAAGGTTTTTGTGTGTCTGTATGTGGTGTGAAAATCTGGAACAGTCTGAGTTTACAATTGAAACAATGCAAAAATATTCATAGATTTAAATTTCTCTACAAACAGTTGGTCTGGTCACAGTATACTCAATGATGCTTTTAGTGTGCTCTGTAATGTCTGTCCTCTTACCATTGCTGGTATGGATTCAAAAAAAAGGAAAAAAAAGAGTGTGCGCATGTATGTGCATATATGTACATGTGTGTGTAGATATATATGTATGTATATGTATGTGTGTTTGTTACTTGTAGTTATTACTGCCTGTTACCTGTGGTAATGTAATTTATAATTTATATATTCTGTATTCAGTTATGAAGGCTCTAATTGTTGTTTGCGAGCTGCCGTTTAGATGCTTGTATGTGCCCGGGGCTGTTGATGGGACTGTATGCAATGATGGGCGTAGCTGCGGGAAGTTTATTGTTTTGTTTTGTTTTTTGTTTTTTTGTTGATGAGTGAGTATAGGGGTGGGATTTAATAAGTTTTCTTCGTCCCACTCCTTTTTCAGGCAATTTTTGTTTTTTGTTTTGTGCATTTTATGTTCAATATAGGTATTTGTTGTGCCTGGAAATGAACAAATAAATGAATGAAATGAATGAATGAAACTGGCAAAGAAAAAGAACAACAAATTTTACTCGTACAATCTGGAAGTTGTGTTCTCCCTATATTAAAGCTGCTATACAGAGTCTGCAAAACAAACTGGGTTGTCAGCCCTGGCACTGCATTACCATATTGAACTTCAGTCAGAGGAAGTCACGGTTGCCAAAAACTTTTTGACCATGGGTCAAAGCAGACAGTGGCGTGTCCCCAGGTGGGGTGGCCCAGGTGCCACCCCAAAGGCAAAACAATAAAATTCAATCAAATATCAAATGTACGATTATGGTTTCACGGTGAAGCTCAGATATCCGAGTGTAAGTGAATGCAGCATCGGCTTCTGCGCTATCACGTTAGCAAAGGTAGGAGAGCCAAGCAGAAAGACGCACTGCAGGAAACTATTTTCGGTGAAAGAAAATGAGGACAGAATAAATGTCCCGGTAAGTAATATTAAGTTTGTTGAGTTTAGTAAACTTCGGTGAAATTAGAATACCAAGGAAAAAATAACACTTAAAGAATTATTGCAGCTGTGGAATATTTCAGACAGTATGCTACTGAGGGGAGCTAACATAAGAGTTATGAGTTATAAGATGTAATCTAAGTCGTAACATTGCTGTATGGAGCTGCAGATTTGGTTGCAGGTTAACATAGCTGGACTGGCCATCGGGCATACCGGGCATCTGCCCGGTGACTTATTTTTTATTTATTTTGTAATGGCATGAACAGTGAGAGGTGGTGGATTGGCCAGATGCAGGTCGATGTGTAAAAATAACTCAGTTGTTTGGTGGTGGCTATGACGGGGCTTCCACAGAGGCCAGCAGGTGGATGAGGGAAGGGGAGGCAGGAGGAGGAGAGACCCGAGGCAGCCGCCAGTCCGAGTGTCAGGTGAACTGAACTTCAGGTAAGAAGTTATGACCTGCAGTCTATCTGGGTCAGATATGAACCAAGTTTAGGTGGAGTTTATTTTCGTTGTGCTGACTTTTTACAGTCAGTTAGAATAACGCGTGCTAGCTAGCAGGACGGAGTTTTTATACAGTACAGCTGGGTGGGTGCTATGATGTTACTGATAGTGAACTTTATTTTATTCATAAGGTTAGTTAGTAGAGTTTCCAACGGCTCCTTAAAAAAATGGAATGGTCCCTCATTCAGAGAAAATATTACACGTTTCGTATTGAGCTGAGAAGAGACGCTGTTTGTCCCGGGCTTTCGCTATAATGAAAAAAGACACAAAGCTGGAGTTATTCTGTCGTAACGCTGCACAGCTGCCTCTTCTTCTCTCATCCTCTCCCCTCTCTCTCCTGTTGCTACTTCAATCATGAAACTGATCAGTGATCAGCTGATCAGCTTTTCTCTCTTGTTTGTTTATCGCCCACTTTGCCAGCGGATGTCGCGCTAAACAACAGCAGCACGTTTAAGCTTGATCAGCTGTTGTTAGAATGTATTTAATATTAATTTCTAGTATCAGCTGATGTTTGCTGGAGCCACAGCTGTAAAGCTGCTGGTCATGATGTTGGTTTGGATATGTGGTGAGAGGGAAACATGAAGATGAAACCAGGAGACGTCCTTACTGAATCATCAGAGCTGAACAGGTGATGGAGAAACAGGTTTACCTTTTAGGTGACATGAATGAGTTGAAGTTATGAACTGTTTCTGAGAGACAAATAACACCAGGATCCTTTTCTAAGCAGCTGACAGCTGGTAACTGTGCAGGGGCGGGTCTAGCAAAGTGTTGCCAGGGGGGCAGGTAGGGCATTAACAGGGAGAGGGGGGCACAAAGAAATACTGTACTTTCTTATTCTCATTTAAAATGTCTCACTGTTATTAAATAATTATCTGAATCTTACAACCAAAGTTTTTATCTGACGTAAAATGTATAGAAATCATACATATACCAACAAGACTGTGCATCACTGTCACAGCAGCATCTGTTTCCATTCAAAGGCTTTATGGCTTTAATACCTGGTGGGCCGGTCTCTAGTCTAAATGCTCGATTTTCTGTCCCAGTCCAGCCCTGCAGGTTAATACTGGCAGTGTCACATGCCAGCTGACTGTATTTCATCATCAGCCAGTGCTGTTCTTTATCAATATTACCAAAGTTTACCCTAAGGCAGCATAGAAAGTATTTACTTGCTTTCAGGTTTTATTCAAATGTTAGTCTTTTCAGTTGTTTCCCCACTTTTTTTCCTGTTTCAAAATCAAACACCAGTTTGTGAGAAGATTATCTTCTTTTTTTTAACAGGCAACTGCAGCACAGATCATAATAAAATTGCTATTTGCTTGGGTATTACCTTCATGAATGACATATTAATAGGAAGCAAATTCTGCATCTTCAAGTTAGGATTTTAAGGGGGATAAGGGGCGGGGACACCAACTGATGTGCAACTTCTACTAAAGCTTTAGCATCATACTAATGATTCTTGACGCCAGCGAGGCTGACAAAGTGGTGTAACAATTTGGTTTTTTTTAAAGATAGAATTTCCTATTACTGACATCATTTAGAAACTAGGGTTTGACTCCTGTGTGAGACCGTAATTTTCTTTATTTATGTAACTTTTGTTTTCACTGGCAGTTTAGTGTTAGGTTAGGACAAAAAACAAATTAGGAAGGTTAAAGACAGAACATTACTAGATTGTGGTTTTAATTAAAATGTAGCCTGTGACAATGCAGAACACATGACAAGCTACTTTAAGGCATATCACCCAGTTTGTAATATTGCTAAACATTTCTGAAGGCAGACGAGTCATGCTGGCTGGGTCAGTGTCATTTTTGTTGTAATTGATGTCTGGTTTGTTCTGTTCCCTAGTGATGGGTAGGGATGGGTACCAGTATCTGACATAATCCTTGAAATAGTAATAACACAGTATCCTCAGCAAAGATGAATTAAACAAGTTTTATTTTAATGGAAGTTTACTTCAAGTCTTAGATTTTTACTGTTTTTTATTTGATTACTTTAAAGTATATGATTACATTTGAGTAATTAAATAAAGACAGTTTTGATGGAGCTCCTGAGCCAGCCCAAGCTCTCTATGAAGACGAGGAAAAACTCCCCTGGGGGGGCCAGATTGACGGGAAGAAACCTCGGGAAAGCCCATTCAAAGAGAGATCCCCTTTCCTGGGATGGCTGGGGGGGTTACAGGAATTCCAAAACACTGAAATTTAAAGTGGGCCAATTAAAAAAATTATTTCCTGGAAAAAAAGAAAGGTAATTCATACATCACACATAAATGATAACGTCTGAATTGTGTGTGTTTGTGTGTGTGTGATAGGCTTATCTCAGCCAAGTGTGATGCTGTAGGTCCTCCAGCGTCGGCCGCGTCTCCGGGACTTTGGTTAAACACGCGTCCAAGAAATCCCGGCAGTCTGGAAAGAAAGGAAAGAGAAAAAACATGAAGATGATAGTTCCAGTGGTCCAAGCCATCAGTCAGTCTTGAAGTGTGACGTTTTCTTACTTTTGGACAGATGTCTTTTGAATTTCAGGCGCTTTTTGAGGAAGCTCGTGGTGTCAAAGTCCCCCGCATGAAGCGCTTCGTACAGAACCACTCCCATTTGCCATGCCGTGGTGGGTCCACACCTGTAGCAACTGTGCCCGTACCACTCGGGAGGGGAGTAAATTTCTGTACCTAATAAACAGACACAATTGCAATTTCTTCTAAAACAAAAGGCGAAAACTGTGACATCTGTGAAGAGCAAGAGCAGAATATGTTACCATAGAAGAGGCGGTACTGCGACCGCTCCTTAAAAAAGCAGCTGAGTCCAAAGTCGATGATACGAACACGCGGTACATCTGAGCCGGTCTCAATTAGAATGTTCTCACTCTTGATGTCCCGGTGAAAGATGTGTTTATCCTCCAGGTGCATCGCAGCATCAACCAGCTGCTTCAGAATGACCTGGAAATAGAGCAGGGCGATATGACCAAAAATATTCATCACGATATACATTTGAAAAGTTGCGATAACGATATACAGCGGGGAAAATAAGTATTTGACACATCAGCATTTTTATCAGTAAGGGGATTTCCAAGTGGACCATTGACACAACATTTCCACCAGATGTTGCCATCAAGCCAAATATTGACGTCATACAAACAAATCAGAACATATAAGTATACAAGTTAAACCACAATAAATAAAGTGAAATGACACAGGGAATAAGTATTGAATACATGGAGATAACAAGGGGCAAAATGACATAGAAAGCCAGGAGATCACCTGAAATCTGTCAGTATTGATAGAGAAATCCTGTCCCCTATCAGTACTAATTGATATCAGCTGCTTTAGTCCTAATTGATGGCCTATAAAGGCTCCTCATTACCCAGAAGGCACACAGGAAAGACTTCATGATGGGTAAAAGCAAAGAACTCTCTCAAGATCTTCGTAATCTTATCGTTGAAAAGCATTTTGATGGGAATGGTTATAGGTGCATTTCCAGAATGCTGAATGTTCCTGTGAGCACTGTGGGGGCCATTATCCGGAAATGGAAAGTGCATCAGTTCACCATAAACCTGCCACGATCAGGTGCTCCACGCAAGATCCCTGTCCGAGGAGTCCAAAGAATAATCAGGAGGGTTCTCCAAGAGCCAAGAACCACTCGGACAGAACTTCAGGAAGACCTTGCATCAGCAGGTACTGTTGTTTCAAAGAAAACTATAAGCAATGCACTGAACCGCCATGGCATCCATGCACGCTCACCACGCAAGACTCCATTGCTGAACAAAAAGCATGTCAAGGCTCGGTTAAAATTTGCGCAACAGCATTTGGAGAAGCCTGTGGATTATTGGACGACTATAGTATGGTCAGATGAAAGCAAAATTGAACTTTTTGGCAGTCATTCTACACACCATGTTTGGAGAAGAAATGGCACTGCTCACCACCCCAAGAACACCATACCAACAGTCAAGTTTGGGGGTGGAAGCATCATGGTTTGGGGCTGCTTTTCAGCAAGGGGTACTGGCAGACTTCATATTATTGAAGGCAGGATGAATGGAGAGATGTACCGGGACATTCTGGATAAAAATCTGCTGCCATCTACCAGGAAGCTAAAAATGAAAAGAGGGTGGACATTTCAGCAAGACAATGATCCCAAACACAAGGCCAAGGAAACAATGAAGTGGTTTCAAAGAAAGAAAATCAAGTTGCTTGAATGGCCCAGTCAATCACCTGACCTAAATCCCATAGAAAATCTATGGAGAGAACTGAAGATTAAAGTTCATAAAAGAGGCCCAAGGAACCTTCAAGATTTAAAGACCGTTTGTGTGGAAGAATGGGCCAGAATCACTCCTGAGCAATGCAGACGACTGGTCTATCCATACAAGAGGCGTCTAGAAGCTGTAATCACCAACAAAGGCTTTTCTACAAAGTATTGAATAAAGTGTGTTCAATACTTATTCCCTGTGTCATTTCACTTTATTTATTATGGTTTAACTTGTATACTTATATGTTCTGATTTGATTGTATGACTTCAATATTTGGCTTGATGGCAACATCTGGTGGAAATGTTGTGTCAATGGTCCACTTGGAAATCCCCTTACTGATAAAAATGCTGATGTGTCAAATACTTATTTTCCCCGCTGTAACTGACGATATAACTGACACTAGACAAAATACTTTACAACTCCACAACTTTATTAGTGCAAAAAACCCCATCAATGTATTTTCACTTAAACAAGCAGCTGTTTTTTTTATGTCCATTAAAGTTATATAAAAATGTAACAGTGTAAATTCCTCGCTGACAGTTTAACCAAAAGGCATTTCCAGTGGAAACTGGCCGACATATCCTCAGCATAACCATGTATAATATCCACAAAACTTAAAAAGAGGTTATACACACACAATACGGTAATATCATGTTGAGGTGCAGTACGTATCACTCCGCGAGGCTCCGCCTACGATAGCCGTAATGCTCCGACAATCCATCGAGCGGTGCGGCTTTGTAGCTTAGCAAAGTCGCCGTGTACATAAAATAGTTTCGAGGTCAGTAAACACAACCAGAGTTCATACATAAGGCGCACGGGATTATAAGGGGCTCTGTCGACTTTCAGAAAAATCAAAGGATTGATTTTAAGTGTGCCGTATTTTCCATACAACACGGTAATAACGACGGCCTGCTAGCATGCGCTACCAAAAATTGTGCTTTGTTGTGTATCTGACGGACGAAAGCTAAACCAGTTCCACACCACTGAAGCTGCAGCATTTTTACAAACCAGTTCTGGTTCATCCGTTTCATTCAACGATCCTCTTTTGCTCTTCTCTTTCTGCGTCACCGCCATGTGCATATGTAAACAAAGGCACTGCGCATGCGCGTTTTACCCATATTCTATCGCCATATTTAATTTTCCTATCGTTGCCCAAAATTACACCGGTATTACCGTGAACGGTGTGATATAGCCCAGCCCTACCTGGAAACGATGAAAAAGACAATAACCAATCAATGGGTTAATGTTTCTCTAATACTCTGTGCTTTGATTGAATGATGTACAGTCTAAGACTCTTCTAAGGCAAGTCAACTTGCCTTGGCCTTGTCCTCTGGCAAAAATCCTCCATTTTCTTCTATGTATTTATCCAGGTCCACAGCGGGGACAGGTCTCTCCATCACCAGGATCAGCTCTCTGCCAAAGTCAAACCACTCCAACAGAGACACTGGGGCTGATGTTTCCACTGATCCATCTGCTTCAGCTGCAAGCTTCAGCATGATGGCAACTTCCACCGACAGATTCTTCCCGTTGTCATCCTGAAATATTTTAACAAAGTGGATGATGAGGCACAGACGTTCCACAGGTGAACGCTGCATGCAATCCACTAATGTAAAAACAATGCAAGTCTTGCACATTTACCTTCACTTTGCAGTACACTTTCCCCTTTGGGATGTGTTTGATGGCCACCTAAAAGACACAGGGCATTGATGAGCATTTCCTCAGTATGACATAATTAAAGGTGTAAAACAGCACACGTCTCAGCTTACGATATTATCCCTTATCTGCATTACTGCCTGTCTCACTACCACCATCTGAACACTTACTGGTAAATGATCCTTTATGCGGTAGCCAGCAAACACTGCTCCGCATCCTCCTTCTCCAAGCCGGTGCTCCTCCACGTATCTCGCTTGGAAGTCTCCTAAACAGACAAACACAAATTGGGTTTTACTACAGCTGTCACACAAATTACTCTCTGCTGTACCCTAAATGTTCATTTTGCTCTTCACCTGAATATAAAAGCTAAGCTGCTTGCTACTTACGTTTCTGTTCAGCCACTGACTTTTTGGCAACAGTTTTGGTTTTGTCCTGGTCCACGTTCTTTTTCTTAGGTGGGTCCCTGGTGTCTCCCGCAGCTTTCCTTTTGCCAGCCTTTTTGTTTTTACTGCAGCTCTCTGAAATCTCTATGCTGCAGTCTGCAGATGTGGAAAACACCAAAAGCACGTCAGCTTATTAGATAATAGACACAAATATCTCCCAAACACTAATACCTTCAAACTAGCAACCAGATGTACACTTAATCTACCCCTCACTCAACTAATTAGCCTCCCTTTACCAGTGTCCAACCAGGAAGATGCCTGCCCCTTGTCACCGCTCACATGGTCAAGAAGTTTACGCTTTTTTGCTGTATTGGTTGTCCCCACTTCATCTTGTTGGACCTTTCGCTTGACTCCCCTGACCACATGAGCATCTGAGCTGGTGGAAGGACCAGCCTGCTCAGTGACCCTCCTTCTTTTTATGGGGGTCATTTTTTCAGGACTGGCCTTTCTTTTAGCCATCCTGCTCTTACAATCTATAAACAACAACAACAACAACACATTAGTGAAAAAGAGCGCTCGACATCAGGACTAGAAGGATTTTGATGTCATTGAATTTTAAATTAGTATTGCTTACAATATTACAAAAAGCCCACAACAAAATACAAAACCCCCACAACAAAATACAAAACCCCCACAACTAATTACAAAAAGCCCACAACAAAATACAAAACCCCCACAACAAATTACAAAAAGCCCACAACAAATTACAAAAAGCCCACAACAAAATACAAAACCCCCACAACAAATTACAAAAAGCCCACAACAAATTTAAAAAAGCCCACAACAAAATACAAAACCCCCACAACAAAATACAAAACCCCCACAACAAATTACAAAAAGTCCACAACAAAATACAAAACCCCCACAACAAATTACAAAAAGTCCACAACAAAATACAAAACCCCCACAACAAATTACAAAAAGCCCACAACAAAATACAAAACCCCCACAACAAATTACAAAAAGCCCACAACAAAATACAAAAAGCCCACAACAAATTACAAAAAGCCCCCAACAAAATACAAAAAGCCTACAACAAATTACAAAAAGCCCACAACAAATTACAAAAAGCCCACAACAAAATACAAAACCCCCACAACAAATTACAAAAAGCCCACAACAAAATACAAAAAGCCCACAACAAAATACAAAACCCCCACAACAAATTACAAAAAGCCCCCAACAAAATACAAAAAGCCTACAACAAAATACAAAACCCCCACAACAAATTACAAAAAGCCCCCAACAAATTACAAAAAGCCCCCAACAAAATACAAAAAGCCTACAACAAAATACAAAACCCCCACAACAAAATACACAACCCCCACAACAAATTACAAAAAGCCCACAACAAAATACAAAACCCCCACAACAAATTACAAAAAACCCCCAACAAAATACAAAACCCCCACAACAAAATACAAAAAACCCCCAACAAAATACAAAAAGCCTACAACAAAATACAAAACCCCCACAACAAAATACAAAAAGCCCACAACAAAATACAAAACCCCCACAACAAAATACAAAAAACCCCCAACAAAATACAAAAAGTCCACAACAAAATACAAAACCCCCACAACAAAATACAAAACCCCCACAACAAATTACAAAAAGCCCACAACAAATTACAAAAAGCCCACAACAAAATACAAAACCCCCACAACAAAATACAAAACCCCCACAACAAAATACAAAACCCCCACAACAAATTATAAAAAGCCCCCAACAAAATACAAAAAGCCTACAACAAATTACAAAAAGCCCACAACAGATTACACAAAGCCCACAACAAAATACAAAACCCCCACAACAAAATACAAAACCCCCACAACAAATTACAAAAAGCCCACAACAAAATACAAAACGCCTACAACAAATTACAAAAAGCCCACAACAAAATACAAAACCCCCACAACAAAATACAAAACCCCCACAACAAAATACACAACCCCCACAACAAATTACAAAAAGCCCACAACAAAATACAAAACCCCCACAACAAATTACAAAAAGCCCCCAACAAAATACAAAACCCCCACAACAAATTACAAAAAGCCCCCAACAAAATACAAAACCCCCACAACAAATTACAAAAAGTCCACAACAAAATACAAAACCCCCACAACAAATTACAAAAAGCCCCCAACAAAATACAAAAAGCCCACAACAAATTACAAAAAACCCCCAACAAAATACAAAACCCCCACAACAAATTACAAAAAGTCCACAACAAAATACAAAAAGCCCACAACAAAATACACAAAGCCCACAACAAAATACAAAACCCCCACAACAAAATACAAAACCCCCACAACAAATTACAAAAAGTCCACAACAAAATACAAAACCCCCACAACAAATTACAAAAAGCCCACAACAAATTACAAAAAGCCCACAACAAAATACAAAACCCCCACAACAAATTACAAAAAGCCCACAACAAATTAAAAAAAGCCCACAACAAAATACAAAACCCCCACAACAAAATACAAAACCCCCACAACAAATTACAAAAAGTCCACAACAAAATACAAAACCCCCACAACAAATTACAAAAAGCCCACAACAAAATACAAAACCCCCACAACAAAATACAAAACCCCCACAACAAAATACAAAACCCCCACAACAAAATACAAAACGCCTACAACAAATTACAAAAAGCCCACAACAGATTACAAAAAGCCCACAACAAAATACAAAACCCCCACAACAAAATACAAAACCCCCACAACAAATTACAAAAAGCCCACAACAAAATACAAAACGCCTACAACAAAATACAAAACGCCTACAACAAAATACAAAACCCCCACAACAAAATACAAAACCCCCACAACAAAATACACAACCCCCACAACAAATTACAAAAAGCCCACAACAAAATACAAAACCCCCACAACAAATTACAAAAAGCCCCCAACAAAATACAAAACCCCCACAACAAATTACAAAAAGTCCACAACAAAATACAAAACCCCCACAACAAATTACAAAAAGCCCACAACAAATTACAAAAAACCCCCAACAAAATACAAAACCCCCACAACAAAATACAAAAAGCCCACAACAAAATACACAAAGCCCACAACAAAATACAAAACCCCCACAACAAAATACAAAAAGCCCACAACAAATTACAAAAAACCCCCAACAAAATACAAAACCCCCACAACAAAATACAAAAAGCCCACAACAAAATACACAAAGCCCACAACAAAATACAAAACCCCCACAACAAAATACAAAACCCCCACAACAAATTACAAAAAGTCCACAACAAAATACAAAACCCCCACAACAAAATACAAAACCCCCACAACAAATTACAAAAAGTCCACAACAAAATACAAAACCCCCACAACAAATTACAAAAAGTCCACAACAAAATACAAAACCCCCACAACAAATTACAAAAAGCCCACAACAAAATACAAAACCCCCACAACAAAATACAAAAAGCCCCCAACAAAATACAAAAAGCCTACAACAAGTTACAAAAAGTCCACAACAAAATACAAAACCCCCACAACAAAATACAAAACCCCCACAACAAAATACAAAACCCCCACAACAAATTACAAAAAGTCCACAACAAAATACAAAACCCCCACAACAAATTACAAAAAGTCCACAACAAAATACAAAACCCCCACAACAAATTACAAAAAGCCCACAACAAAATACAAAACCCCCACAACAAAATACAAAAAGCCCCCAACAAAATACAAAAAGCCTACAACAAGTTACAAAAAGTCCACAACAAAATACAAAACCCCCACAACAAATTACAAAAAGCCCACAACAAATTACAAAAAGCCCACAACAAAATACAAAACCCCCACAACAAATTACAAAAAGCCCACAACAAAATACAAAAAGCCCACAACAAAATACAAAACCCCCACAACAAATTACAAAAAGCCCCCAACAAAATACAAAAAGCCTACAACAAAATACAAAACCCCCAACAAAATACAAAAAGCCTACAACAAAATACAAAACCCCCACAACAAATTACAAAAAGCCCCCAACAAAATACAAAAAGCCTACAACAAAATACAAAACCCCCACAACAAAATACACAACCCCCACAACAAATTACAAAAAGCGTACAACAAAATACAAAACCCCCACAACAAATTACAAAAAGCCCCCAACAAAATACAAAAAGCCCACAACAAATTACAAAAAACCCCCAACAAAATACAAAAAGCCTACAACAAATTACAAAAAGCCCACAACAAATTACACAAAGCCCACAACAAAATACAAAACCCCCACAACAAAATACAAAACCCCCACAACAAATTACAAAAAGTCCACAACAAAATACAAAACCCCCACAACAAAATACAAAACCCCCACAACAAATTACAAAAAGCCCACAACAAAATACAAAACCCCCACAACAAAATACAAAAAGCCCCCAACAAATTACAAAAAGCCCCCAACAAAATACAAAAAGCCTACAACAAATTACAAAAAGTCCACAACAAAATACAAAACCCCCACAACAAATTACAAAAAGCCCACAACAAATTACAAAAAGCCCACAACAAAATACAAACCCCCCACAACAAAATACAAAACCCCCACAACAAAATACAAAACCCCCACAACAAATTACAAAAAGCCCACAACAAAATACAAAACCCCCACAACAAAATACAAAAAGCCCCCAACAAATTACAAAAAGCCCCCAACAAAATACAAAAAGCCTACAACAAATTACAAAAAGTCCACAACAAAATACAAAACCCCCACAACAAATTACAAAAAGCCCACAACAAATTACAAAAAGTCCACAACAAAATACAAAACCCCCACAACAAATTACAAAAAGCCCACAACAAATTAAAAAAAAGCCCACAACAAAATACAAAACCCCCACAACAAAATACAAAACCCCCACAACAAATTACAAAAAGTCCACAACAAAATACAAAACCCCCACAACAAATTACAAAAAGTCCACAACAAAATACAAAACCCCCACAACAAAATACAAAACCCCCACAACAAAATACAAAACCCCCACAACAAATTACAAAAAGCCCCCAACAAAATACAAAAAGCCTACAACAAATTACAAAAAGCCCCCAACAAAATACAAAAAGCCTACAACAAATTACAAAAAGTCCACAACAAAATACAAAACCCCATCAACAAATTACACAAAGCCCACAACAAAATACAAAACCCCCACAACAAAATACAAAACCCCCACAACAAATTACAAAAAGCCCACAACAAAATACAAAACGCCTACAACAAATTACAAAACCCCCACAACAAAATACAAAAAGCCCACAACAAATTACAAAAAGCCCACAACAAATTACAAAAAGCCCACAACAAATTACAAAAAGCCCACAACAAATTACAAAACCCCCACAACAAATTACAAAAAGTCCACAACAAAATACAAAACCCCCACAACAAATTACAAAAAGCCCCCAACAAAATACAAAAAGCCTACAACAAATTACAAAAAGTCCACAACAAAATACAAAACCCCCACAACAAATTACAAAAAGCCCACAACAAAATACAAAACCCCCACAACAAAATACAAAACCCCCACAACAAATTACAAAAAGCCCACAACAAAATACAAAACCCCCACAACAAAATACAAAACCCCCACAACAAATTACAAAAAGCCCACAACAAAACACAAAACGCCTACAACAAATTACAAAACCCCCACAACAAAATACAAAAAGCCCACAACAAATTACAAAAAGCCCACAACAAAATACAAAACCCCCACAACAAAATTACAAAAAGTCCACAACAAAATACAAAAAGTCCACAACAAATTACAAAAAGCCCACAACAAATTACAAAAAGCCCACAACAAAATACAAAACCCCCACAACAAAATACAAAAAGCCCACAACAAATTACAAAAAGCCCACAACAAAATACAAAACCCCCACAACAAAATACAAAAAGCCCACAACAAATTACAAAAAGCCCCCAACAAAATACAAAAAGCCTACAACAAATTACAAAAAGTCCACAACAAAATACAAAACCCCCACAACAAAATACAAAACCCCCACAACAAATTACAAAAAGCCCACAACAAAATACAAAACGCCTACAACAAATTACAAAACCCCCACAACAAAATACAAAACCCCCACAACAAATTACAAAAAGCCCACAACAAAATACAAAACCCCCACAACAAAATACAAAACCCCCACAACAAATTACAAAAAGCCCACAACAAATTACAAAAAGCCCACAACAAAATACAAAACCCCCACAACAAATTACAAAAAGCCCACAACAAAATACAAAACCCCCACAACAAATTACAAAAAGCCCACAACAAAATACAAAACCCCCACAACAAATTACAAAAAGCCCACAACAAAATACAAAAAGCCCACAACAAATTACAAAAAGCCCACAACAAAATACAAAACCCCCACAACAAAATACAAAACCCCCACAACAAATTACAAAAAGCCCACAACAAATTACAAAAAGCCCACAACAAAATACAAAACCCCCACAAAAAATACAAAAAGCCCACAACAAATTACAAAAAGCCCACAACAAAATACAAAACCCCCACAACAAAATACAAAACCCCCACAACAAATTACAAAAAGCCCACAACAAATTACAAAAAGCCCACAACAAAATACAAAACCCCCACAAAAAATACAAAAAGCCCACAACAAATTACAAAAAGCCCACAACAAAATACAAAAAGCCCACAACAAAATACAAAACCCCCACAACAAATTACAAAAAGCCCACAACAAAATACAAAACCCCCACAAAAAAATACAAAAAGCCCCCAACAAATTACAAAAAGCCCCCAACAAAATACAAAAAGCCCACAACAAAATACAAAACCCCCACAACAAATTACAAAAAGCCCACAACAAAATACAAAACCCCCACAACAAAATACAAAAAGCCCCCAACAAATTACAAAAAGCTCACAACAAATTACAAAAAGCCCCCAACAAAATACAAAACCCCCACAACAAAATACAAAACCCCCACAACAAAAATACACAACCCCCACAACAAAAATACACAACCCCCACAACAAATTACAAAAAGCCCACAACAAAATACACAACCCCCACAACAAAAATACACAACCCCCACAACAAAAATACACAACCCCCACAACAAATTACAAAAAGCCCACAACAAAATACAAAACCCCCACAACAAAATAAACAACCCCCACAACAAATTACAAAAAGCCCACAACAAAATACAAAACCCCCACAACAAATTACAAAAAGCCCCCAACAAAATACAAAAAGCCCACAACAAATTACAAAAAGCCCCCAACAAAATACAAAACCCCCACAACAAAATACAAAACCCCCACAACAAATTACAAAAAGCCCACAACAAAATACAAAAAGCCTACAACAAATTACAAAAAGCCCACAACAAATTACACAAAGCCCACAACAAAATACAAAAAGCCTACAACAAATTACAAAAAGCCCACAACAAATTACACAAAGCCCACAACAAAATACAAAACCCCCACAACAAAATACAAAACCCCCACAACAAATTACAAAAAGCTCACAACAAAATACAAAACGCCTACAACAAATTACAAAAAGCCCACAACAAAATACAAAAAGCCTACAACAAATTACAAAAAGTCCACAACAAAATACAAAAAGCCTACAACAAATTACAAAAAGCCCACAACAAAATACAAAAAGCCTACAACAAAATACAAAATCCCCACAACAAATTACAAAAAGCCCACAACAAAATACAAAACCCCCACAACAAAATACAAAAAGCCCCCAACAAAATACAAAACCCCCACAACAAAATACAAAACCCCCACAACAAATTACAAAAAGCTCACAACAAAATACAAAACGCCTACAACAAATTACAAAAAGCCCACAACAAAATACAAAACCCCCACAACAAATTACAAAAAGCCCACAACAAAATACAAAAAGCCCACAACAAATTACAAAAAGCCCACAACAAAATACAAAACCCCCACAACAAATTACAAAAAGCCCACAACAAAATACAAAAAGCCCACAACAAATTACAAAAAGCCCACAACAAAATACAAAACCCCCACAACAAAATACAAAAAGCCCACAACAAAATACAAAAAGCCCCCAACAAAATACAAAACCCCCACAACAAATTACAAAAAGCCCACAACAAAATACAAAACGCCCACAACAAATTACAAAACCCCCACAACAAATTACAAAAAGCCCACAACAAATTACAAAAAGCCCACAACAAATTACAAAACCCCCACAACAAAATACAAAAAGCCCCCAACAAAATACAAAACCCCCACAACAAATTACAAAAAGCCCCCAACAAAATACAAAACCCCCACAACAAATTACAAAAAGCCCACAACAAATTACAAAAAGCCCACAACAAAATACAAAACCCCCACAACAAAATACAAAAAGCCCACAACAAATTACAAAAAGCCCACAACAAAATACAAAAAGCCCACAACAAATTACAAAAAGCCCACAACAAAATACAAAACCCCCACAACAAAATACAAAAAGCCCACAACAAAATACAAAACCCCCACAACAAAATACAAAACCCCCACAACAAATTACAAAAAGCCCACAACAAATTACAAAACCCCCACAACAAATTACAAAAAGCCCACAACAAAATACAAAACCCCCACAACAAATTACAAAAAGCCCACAACAAAATACAAAACCCCCACAACAAAATACAAAACCCCCACAACACGCCCACCCCCGTGACATCACGCTCCAAAGCCCTATTAGGCTAATCGTTGTGTCACTTCCGGTATTTTAGACAATCCCTTTCCGTCAAGGATTTTTAATTTGTTGTGGGCTTTTTGTAATTTGTTGTGTTTTTTTTTTAATTTGTTGCGGTTTTTTTAATTTGTTGCGATTTGCACTTCCCAGCCACTGTAGAACCAGTTTCACGAAACTTAGCGAGCAGTTTGCTGACTGTAGCATGGGAGATGGGTGGTCTCGTAGGGTGTCTTGCATTGAAATCTGCTGCAATGACCCGGTTACTGCGTTCACCAGATATCAACACAATTTCGATCCGCTCCTAACATGTTAACCTCTTCGACATATCAATGGCTGTGAACAAAGAGAAACTTGTAAACAACTCATGAAAGGATAACCAAGCACACCATTGGGTAGAGAGAGTGTTCGCCTGTGGCGCCAAACAGGCTAGGACCGCCACTGTCCCTGATAGTGGCTCCAGCGTACCACACGGTGATGGAGTTGAGGATGGACTCGATGATTGCAGTGTAGAATTGCATCATCGCCCGTGTTGGCAGGTTGAATTTCTTCAGCTCCCTCAGGAAGCACATCCTCTGCTATGGCATCATGGCCTTGCACTCATTTTTACAACTTTTTTATAGGAAAAAAAGATTAATTTTAATTAAAAAATGTTTTGACATTTGTGAAAATGGAATTTTTCCTGTATTAATTTTTTTACATTTGTTTTGGTTTTTATTGCCTTTTGAGTCAAAAGTCTCCAGAGGCAGATGCTTGGTTTCCTGGTATTTCAAGACATTAATGCAATGGAAAGGGATTTAAAAAAAGAAAGAAAGGAAACAGTGGAAAGTGAATCTCACATGAAGCGGAGGAGCTCAGAGTTCTCTCACTAGTCTAAATATCTTCAGAAGTGAGTGCAGATAGTAGTGGGAACATTTACTCAAGTACTTAAAATACATAAAGTCTGTGTTTCAGGTAGGTGTTTCCATGTTATACTAGATTCTGCTATTGTCATGGTTGGCTGTGTGGCAGGCGAGCAGAAGCGGTGGACCCAAAAATGCAGGAGTCTTGGAGACGGGAAGAAACTGAAAACGCAGCTTTATTGCTGGAAGAATGACTGACAAAATAAAACTTACAAAAGGAAAACAAGACTCTAAAGCGAGGTGCTGGAGGACTGGACATTACAAACACACAGCAGGTTGAAGGTACGACGCGACAGGGAGCCCAGGAAAACACAGGGCTTAAATACACAGGGGAGTAATTAGGGAATGGGCGGGCGGGAGGGAGGGAGACACAGCTGGGAGAAATCAGGCTAACGAGACAGGGGAGAGGTAAAACTGAACACACTGACATAAGACATGAACTTTCAAAGTAAAACAGGAAATAAGAAACAAATCACAAAACCGCAAACATCTTATGGCCCTGTCCATAATCTGTTTTGGTGGCTGTTGTTGTCTGTGCCTTTAAGTCTTTGCAGGTCACGGAGTGGATGAGCTGACGGCTGCTGATTGGTCCCCTGGCCATGTGATCTTCATTCAAATCCCTCACCAGCAGTTGTCCCGGGGCAGCCACTGACAGCAGCAGCAGACCTGACCCTGGCCTCCAAAACCTGAGACTTTTGTGCCTGTGACTTTGTGCGACTTTTTTGGAGTTTTGTATATAGTGTGTACATTAGTTTTCATTGTAAATAGCCTTGTAAATAGCACTGCAACAGAAGGGGTGAGCTGCCTTATTGTTTTTCCTTGCACTGTTTTCTCCTGTTTATTTCAGTTAGGGAGTTAGGTGTAGCGCTTGTCTTTTGTTTGATATTTGATTTCACATAGGGTTGTAGATAACACCTCCTCCTGACTTAGCTTGTTTTGTTTGTTATTTTGGCCTTTGTTCACCCCGGAGCTTCATTTTTGCAGTGCAGAAAAATAAATCACGATTCACTAAGAAATTGGTTTCCCTTTGTGTATGGTTTTGGGGACCAGGGCGGGGCAATTCTTTCAAACTTGTGTTGCGTTCCTGTACCCCTAGACTGGGGCGTAACATAAAGTGGGGGCTCGTCCTTTTTTTTTTTTTTTTTCTTTTGCCATTCTTTTTGCTCATTGTATTTTGT
The DNA here is from genome assembly GCF_057382095.1 of Aulonocara sp. 'chitande type north' Nkhata Bay. Taxonomy (NCBI): domain Eukaryota; kingdom Metazoa; phylum Chordata; class Actinopteri; order Cichliformes; family Cichlidae; genus Aulonocara; species Aulonocara sp. 'chitande type north' Nkhata Bay. The sequence continues at coordinate 41,433,719 of NC_141344.1, forward strand.
GGGTTGTCTGCAGTTTTTGGTTGGCAGTTTTCTTGTAGTGTTGGGGGTGATCTAGTCACAATGACTTTTGATGTGGATGATTTTGCACTACAACCCACCGTGGATAAGTTGGATCGATGCACAAAGGCGGATTTGTTGTTGGTGGCAGATTTGTTTAATGTTAGTGTGCCTTTACATGCTAAAAAGGCAGAAATTAAGCAGTGCCTGACAGCTCAGCTGGTGGTTAAGGGGGTATTTGCGGAGTCGAAACCTCGGCCGGTTGAGGCGACTGGAGGTTTGGTGGTGGATGCGGGAGCAGAAGCTGCTGCAACCATCCCAAAAGCTCCCAGTGGACGGGTGTCGCCAGGGGCGGAGGCTCCTGCTGCCATTCAGATCCCAAACGTTAGCCCAGCCGGACAATCAACAGGATTGGTTACGGAGGATCTTGGGCTCGCCCTTCGCCTGAAAGAGGTGGAGCTTGCGACTAAGTCCAAAGAAGTTGAGCTTATGCATCTCCGCATAAGGGCTATGGAGCTGGATCCTTCCCGGCAGCGCAATGTTACCTCTACCCCAGTGAGTAAAGTTGTGAGTAAATCTTCTGATTCACTCTCCTCTGACCAATTTGATGCAAGCAGGCAAATTGCTTTAGTGCCACCTTTCAGAGAAAGTGAGGTTGACTCTTACTTTAATGCCTTTGAACGCATCGCAACCACTTTGAAATGGCCCAAGGATGTGTGGAGTTTGTTGCTGCAGTGTAAATTGGTGGGGAAAGCACAGGAAGTGTGTGCGAGCTTGTCTATTGATGACAGCCTGGATTATGAAATTGTGAAATCCACTATTTTAAGGGCTTATGAGCTAGTTCCAGAGGCATATCACCAGAGGTTTCGGTCGTGTGAAAAATCTGCCAACCAAACACATGTAGAGTTTGCCAGGGAGAAGACTCTCTTGTTTGATAAGTGGTTAGCTGCAAGTAAAGTGAAGGACTTTGCTCAGCTAAGAGAATTGGTCCTGCTGGAGGAATTCAAAACGTGTCTTCCAGAGAATGTTGTTGTATATATCAATGAGCAAAAGGTGGATTCGTTGTCTAAAGCTGCTGTTCTCGCAGATGAGTTTGTGTTGACCCATCGCGTTGCGTTTTCAGCTGTGCGCCGTGAATGTGCCCCGTTGTCGAAACCTGCGAGGAGTTTGAGGGTTTCTCCTAAGCGTCAAACGCGCCCTGATCAGGTCCCCATGACTGTCCGAGAATGCTTTTATTGCCATGATACTGGCCATCTCATTGCCAGTTGTCCGTCGCTCCGTCGCAAAGAGCAAACTCACACATGGAAAAAGCCAAAAAGCATTGGTTTTGTTCAATCGGTTGCTACTCCTAATCCTATATACACTCTGCACAGTTATGTGTTAAAAATACAGTAGATCAGGTCCATCAGTCAGAAACGGAGCCTGGAGACGTCTGAGACAAAGCTTTTGTAGCTCTTTGTCGACGTTCCTCATATTTCTAAAAAAAGGGAAAAGTGAGAAAACAAACATCGTTAGGCCAACAGTGTGATTTTGTGTGCTGAATCGTGTATATGTATGTGCGTGCGTACCTGCAGGTTGTCGTAGTGTTTCTGGCTGCAGCAGTGGAGTTCCTTGGCGGTCTTCTCATTCAGGCAGAAAACAGAGCAGATGTTACAGAAAAATCCTGATTTAGGGACCACAAACTCCTGACCTGCAGAGAAGCAGAAACAGGAAGATTAGACAAGTATTAACAACACATTTGAATTTAGAGTGTGTGTGTCTGACCGATGGGGCTGTTAGGGTTGAACTGAGGCAGTCTGAAATCTGCTACAACACACGGAGACTGAGAGCGAGATCGCTTTGCCTCAGCTCCGACAAGCTCCCTCCTGCGTTTAGCCACAACTGAAAATGAAAAGAGCGACACGTTAATCATCAACGAATCTGCTACAGGAGCCACTGGGTTTATAACATATTTAAACATTCAATTATAACTCAATAATAATTGAACAAATGATTTCGATTTACTTGAAAAGCTGAAACGTTCATCGGCCACTTTATTAGGTACACCTGTTTGACTGCTCATTAATGCGACTCTCTAATCAGCCAATCACATGGCAGCAACTTAGTGATTTAGGTATGTAGACATGGTCAGGTGACCTGCTGAAATTTAAACTGAGCATCAGAATGAAGAAGAAAAATAATTTAAGTCACTTAAACGTGGCATGTTTGCTGAGCTTAGCATTTCAAAAACTGCTGATGTGCTGGGATTTTCCCACAGAAGCATCTCTAGGGTTTACATAAAACCGTCTGAAACAGAAAATATCCAGTGAGTGGCAGTTCCCTGGAGGAAATGCATTTTTGAGTTTAGAGGAGAATGAAATAACTGCTTCACGCTGACCGGAAGGCCAGAGCAAGCCAAACAACCACTTATTACAATGCACAAGAGCATCTCTGAACGCACAGCACATCCAACACTGAAGCAGATGAGCTACAGCAGCAGAAGACCACACTGGGTTCGACTTCTCTAAGCTAAGAACGCAAAACTGAGGGTACAATTCACACAGGCTCAGCAACGCTGTAAAATAAAAACGCTGCCTGGTCTGTTGAATCTCAGTTTCTGCTGTGACATTAGGATGGTAGGGTCAGAAATCTTGGATCCATCCTGCCTTGTATCAAAATCTCAGGCTGGTGATGGTGTGGGACATAGTCATCGCACCAACGGAGCATTTCTTAAACACCACATATATAAAATATATTACTACCACCAGGCTGAATGTCTGTAGCACAGTGAGGAGCACAAATATGAGATCAGAGCCACAAAATATCACAACTTGTCTTTTTATATTCACTTTACTGTGTTTTGGCTGTCAGAGCGGTGTATTTTGCTGATTTAAAGCAGCTCTTTGTACCTTTAATGTCGGCCATGCTCCATCCATCATTCTCCTCTCCCTCCTGTGTCTCGTCATCAGGACACTTGGGCTCTGGCTGCTGTCCAGCAGGGGCGGCTGCAGCATCGGGCTGGGTCCCTGCTTCCTCCTCGGTCCTCTGGCTCTCCGCCTGGCAGTCACCTTTGGTCACTGCATCAGTCGATTCTGCGGTCTTCTTGGTTTTCATTTTGAGGTTGTCACCAGAGTCTTGCAGACGCTGTTTCAGGCTCTTCAAACTGAATTTGAAAGCAAAGATGCCAGTAGGTTACCACGAAAAGAGGTTTGTTGTCACAAAATGTTCATGTGAAATAAGAAATTCCATTTCAAATTCCTAATCTAGAGTTGCTTATATCTAAATCACATGCTGCTCTTTTTGCATCTTTGGGAACTGTTTACTACAGACGACCTTGAGGAGCGTATGGTATATTTGACTCTGCCACTAAAGCTGAAAAAGAAAGATACTCACGACTCAATACGTCCAGCTTTACTGCTATGAAGAGGAGAGAAAGAAGCACAAGGTCAGACAGACATGAAGACACTTTAAAGAAAATGAAGAAACACAGTGTAAAATAAATTTCCTCTTTTTCTCACTTCTGATCGTGGGACACACTTACCAAGCAGATAAATAGTCCTTGGTGACTTTGCTCTCCATCACCTGTGTTAATCCACCAGGTTCGGCCATCTCAATGCATATCTGAGAGAACAGAACGGATATTTGAGCAACACAGTGGTACTCAATGGGTGTGCTACAGGCACGATTTGTATTGTACAGGGCGATAAAGAATTTGTCCTGGCGAGTTTCTTTACTGCCCTGTACGATAGTACAAGGCAAAGAAAAAAAATCTTGGAGTTTTAAACTTGCAAATGGGAAATAAGTGCAAACATATTTCTATACTTTTTCAAAGTTTTTGATTGAACAATAAGAGAAACACTAAAAGAATAACTTAGCGCTGCCTCAAACTGCAGGGATCTCCCCTGCTCGATGGGCCAGGACAAAAGGCTGAACAGGTCATAAGATTACTACTTGGTTGAGAACTTGGTGCATTTCAGGCAGTCCTTCTTCACCAGTGTTTGCAAAGGCATGTGTAATTCAGATTGCCTGCCGCAGGGACTGTCTGTACATGGAATATTTAAACTTGCTCAACTCGTGTTAAAAAAACACAAAGTCTCCTTCAGACTCATTTAAAATGTTTCTCAATATGAAAAGAACAGCAGACACCATGACAAGCCTTGCAGCCTTCTGTAAAACATAAAACAGTTGCACGTGCTTATGAAATCGTACCCTGTTGGCAAGCGGCAAGAATCTGACAAAAGCAGCAATGGACGCCACCACTTCTATGATCATCATGACAAGGTCCACATTCTACCAGTGTTGGATTTGTCAAAATCTGGAAGCAAGAAAACTCACTAATGAAGAAACATCAGTGGCTGTCCTAGCTTCATTCAGCAAGAGCCCACAGCGACTCGCCGCATGTCACTGGAGAGTGGCATTAGTGGAACATCCCTTGGGCGGATATTAGCTACTCACAAATGGCACCCTTACAAACTCCAGCTACTGCAGCATCTCAGCGAGGATGACCCAGATCGGCCACAGAATTTGCAGAATGGGCAAAACAAAAATTGGAAAAGGACCCTCAGTTCACGCAGAAGATTTTGTTCAGTGATGAGGCAAACTTTTATGTGAATGGTGTTAACAAACAAAACCACCGCTATTGGTCTGACACTAACCCTCATTGGATGGATCCCTCCAAGACTGTTGGAACAACAAAAGTGATGGTTTGGTGTGGTATATGGGGCACAACGATAGTGGGTCCATTCTTCATCAATGGAAACCTCAAGGCCACTGGATATTTGAAATTGCTACATGAGGATGTAGATGAACAGTTTCCTGGAAAGTGGATTGGTCGTCGTGGGCCAGTTGAATGGCCCCCAAAGTCTCCCGATCTGACCCCTTAGACTTTTATCTTTGGGGTCATCTGAAGGCAATTGTCTATGGTGTGAAGATACGAGATGTGCAGCACCTGAAACTACACATACTGGATGCCTGTGCTGGCATTTCTCCTGCGGTGTTGCTATCAGTGTGTGAAGAGTGGGAGAAGAGGGTTGCATTGACAATCCAACACAATGGGCAGCACATTGAACACATCTTATAAGTGGCCAGAAACTTGTAAATAACTCATGAAAGAATAAAGTTACGTTGAAACCAAGCACACCATTGTTTTTCTTGTGACATTACCAATAAGTTTGATGTGTCACATGACCCTCTTCCTATTGAAGTTGTATCCAAGATGGCCGACTTCTAAATGGCCACCATGGTCACCACCCATCTTGAGGAGTTTGCCCCCTCACATATACTAATGTGCCACAAACAGGACTTTAATATCACCAACCATTCCCATGTTATTACAGTGTATCCATATAAATGGCCCACCCTGTATTTTCCAAGTCATCAGCATGCTGTGCTAGTTCCTCTACCCACTTCTTCAATGATTGGAGTTTGCCCAGGGTCACCGTCGTGACATCCGCCATAGCCAAGATCCGGGCGTCCGCTTCCTTTATGTGCGTCTCATGGTCCTCCAGTTGTTTCCCTTGTGCTTGTAAATAGCAGGGAGACCCGGCTCGAGTTTATCTTCAATGACTTCACAGTTACTTCCTGAATCACCTCACAAACTAATGGATGTGTTCCAATATTCAACTCTGCATCAGTTCCCATGCTAGTTCCCTCATTTGCCTCTCCGCTCTGCAAGTTGGGGTCCCCCACAGTGTTGGGTATTACAACTTTCCTTCACGGCATGTTGTCAGACTGTCCCAAAAAGTAGCTGCTAATGCTCATCCCAGGCTTACAGATAATGTCACTGTAGTAACTTGTAATAAATTGCATTTCTAAAGTTATGGGTGTAGAATCAGTGAACTGGTGTACTAGCACTCCCTAGTACAACCTCACTACAAGCTGCCATCTTGAAAACCAATGACCAATGGTCTTTTAAAACTACTTCAGCCTGAAATATAAATATCAAATATTATAGTTTTTGGATTTTACCCGTTAAAGAAGAAGAGTTTTGCCCTGTAAACACCATCAAAAATGAGCATCCCTACATAAGCCACTAAGTGTTTCCCATTCAAGGTTTTAGCATGGCCACAATTTGCTGCAGGATTTCATCCATCAGCAGCAGTGCAAACCTTTGGCTACTGGGAGGTAGTAGAGCATTGCAGTCTTTGTTGAAGACCAAAATATGGGGATAAGGAGTCCATCCTGTGACTGCTTCAACCATATTTTCACTCTCACCTTCAGATGAGTCAGAGTTGGACTCCAGCTGGTCTGTTTCTACGTCCGAGGCCTCCTCCATGTCAGCCCGGAGGAGTATGATGTGTCTTTTCCAGAGGCTCCTCTGTGCTGTAAAGTCTTGCCATCTTCTTGCAGAGTGCTCCTGCACTACTGCTCATACTTCTAACCATGGCTGCAGTGCAGTTGCATAAATTACCTGAGCTTTGGTTCTTGCTGCTGAGATAGCTTTGAAGCTCTGAAAGGTCACCTATCAGTAATTATTATTGAATTAGTTTATGACACACAGTGTGGCCTTCTAAGAAAAAAAGACTTGCACACACAAAATTATCTAACATCATTAGCAGCACACGTTCATCATTTCATTAGCAAGACACCCATTTGGTTGGACAAATATAAAAACAAAACATTAAAGGCAAGTTGTCAAAAATGAAATCTTAGCATAAAGGAATTCGTTAGTTGATTTGGGATCAAAAATTGTATTTTCACTTGTTTAAATGGGACATGTTTTGGCCGGAAGATAAATTGTGGCGGCTTTTGCATGGCTTAGCCATTTTAAGCTTATTTAAGGAAATGAGACAACAATTCTAAAATGAAAATAAAAAATTATATCTACTAGCAAATATGGGGTTTTATTCGTTCAGCGCAGCCAAAATAGCACAAAAATTAAAACTCGGAATGGCACAAAATGTGGTTCTCTTTGACAGCCATAATCGTAGAGCAAAACTGCTTTACAATAAAAAAAAATAGCAACTCTGGGAGTGAATGGTAAATGGACTTTAAGGCACTTTTCTATTCTATCTGTGCACTCAAAGCGCTTTATAAAAGCTGGGACAATTCCTGAGTCAGATCATTCTGTATCCAACATTTAGACCCTGATGAATGCATCTGTGAACAACTTTGGTATCTTTCAAACAAACTGGATCAGCCAGGGACCAAAACACCAAAACTTCCTGAGGTACATCCACCCCGGTGTGACATTAAAATTGCCTTCTGAGAATGCACTTAAAAGTCCTCTGCTGCCACCCTATGGTATAGCTTCAGAAACAATTTGACGTTTTTTACTTAATGACATGATAATAGTAAGACATGGTAATATTTTTTAAAGACTGAGCACTAAATGTAACACTGTCAATGAAATAGCATTTGTACTTAGAAATATAAAACAATTAGTGAAAGACAAAATGTAAATACAGATAAAGGGATGAATATTTATAATATCGACAATAATATTTTTATATGTGCAATAGCAGGAACAGGAAGTGCACACCACATCAGCAAACAAACAAAATCACTGAAACTAGTGATCCTCATGATTTACTGCATTGTGACAGGTGTGATTTCTGGTAACAGCTCTCTACTTGCGCTAGGAGCTTTAAGAGTGAAGAAGGGTTATATGGGAAGAGCTTCTTTGTGTGCAGCCTCGTTACCACCTCTCTAAGCTGTGACAAACAATGGACTGCTCTGACTGATATTTCACCTGTAAGCTGCCATGACAGAGATGCCATGTTTGCATGTGATGTTTCTTCACTCTGCAACACTGGCTGTAATAATCCTTCCGGTCTTGGACTCAGTAAAGCTGTTGACTTATATTGTTTCCCATTCAAGGCACAGACAGATTCCACTGTATTCTCAGAATCAGACTCATCAGAAGTATCATACTCTACAAGGCGAAGCTCTGAAGCCATACCTAGCCTTCCAGCTGGTGGAATAACACAGGAACCAGATTCTACTTTATCTGGCTCTCCTTTACATTTCAATGTTGACCTATCGGCGCCTAACTTCTTCTGCTGTGAAAGACAACAGTCTGACATAGTGATACGTCCACATGCTGCAGCGAAGCCCTGCCAATCATCTCGGAGGCATTTCAAGTACTGCACAAAGTACTCCAGGAAGCAGGTTTCAGCTGAGATCAGAAAGTCTAGGAGGATGCTATAGTCAAAGGACATGCTCTGAAGCAGAAGCACAAAGTGACAGTGAGGGTTAAAGCCAGATGCACAGGCCGTCTCCAGCACTGCAAATTCATCCATCCCAGACATTAGTCTAAAAATGAGAGAAAAATCTAATTAGAACATATCACGTAAACACTAACAGCTTATTTGAATTTTTCTCTTCTGGTAAAGTGAAAGACAGTGAAGTATCAGTAAACAGTGACAGAAACACACACATGTATATTTTAAATCTGAATACTTTTACATGTGTAGAAGTTATCTTTAAGCATCTTTAAAGATGGTAAACTAACATCAGGACCTCTTTACCATTATAGTTTTTATATCATACCCAAATCTGGTATCTGTTTTACCTGTAATGAAGAAATATGTAGAGCAGAGCTTTAGATGCCTCCATCATGTCATCATCCTGTTCTCCAAACAGCATGCTGATCCAGCAGCAGAGATGAGTGACCTCTCTCTGTTTGAACCTGTACTGTCTCAGGAAGCCCCACAGACTCTGCATGTATGCATGAACCTCTGTTGCAGTCTTCACTTCTGTGTTGAGAAGATAATCATACGCCTAAGCCACAGCAGAAAGCATATAAAGGCTTTTAAGATCATTGGTAAACTTCCTGGGTGAAACCTGGCCTGTTTAGAGAAAGCGATTAAAGGTAAAGACCCGACAATAATACAAAGAAAACTGCAGCAATCAAACAACCTCCTTTGAGTAAACATTTGGCGACAGTGGAATGGAAAAACGAAACTCTTTTCAAAAAAAAAAAAGTAAAAGTAAAGTGTGCGTGTTAGTCCCCCATGGGGAAATAGTTCCTCTGCATTTAACCCATTCACCCAGTGAAGCAGTGGGCAGCCACCAGTGCAGCGCCCGGGGAGCAGTGTGTAGGGACGGTACCTTGCTCAGGGGTACCTCAGGGTAGCCGTTCAGTGGAGTCGAACCCCCGACCTTCCGATCATGGGGCCACTACTCTACCTACTGAACTATCCCTGCCCATTGGAGGACATAAAGGACGAAACCACCGTCAGAAACTCCGCCAGGGAGGAGCAGCCATCTGCCGCATAACCAGGTGTGGGTGATGGCAGAGAGCCAGGACAAAAAACATTTTATTTATTGATATCTATTGTCCACCTGGCACTTCGAGCTTCTCTCCAATTTATCACACTCAGTTCAGATAAAATAATTACTGTGGGTGACTTAAACATAGATGCAGCTTCAACTCTGCATTTAATCTGTTATTGAACGGCTTCTCTCCAAATGTAAAAGGACCCACCCACCACTTCAATCACACTCTGGAGCTTGTTCTGACATATGGCATAGAAACTGAACATTTAACAGTTTTTCCTGAAAACCCTCTTTTGACTGATCATTTCTTAATAACTTTAGATTTACAATCATTGGCTACACAACATTTGAAATATCAAATGTCATTTTCAAAGCATTTGTCATCCAGATTTTTGTCTTTGATTTGACTGGTCAGGGGAGAGAACAGACACTGAGTGAAAACATTCAGCATCTCTTTCATTGTTTTTCCACTGAATGTGCTGCTGAGATTTCTGAGTGAGGAAAAAAACCCAGTACTATCACAGTTATCAAAAAGAAGAGCTTCAAATGATTTGTTTTTAATTTAATTGGTTTAAAGTTCAGCAACATCTTTAATTGTACTCATGCAAAAATGATAGATCATCAACCACGCTGGTATTTCTTTTTAATTCTCACCTGATCCTGCAGCTGTTTGGATGCAAAGCTCTATGGACTTGAGAATAATGAGGCTGACAGCTCTCAGCATCATGCAATCCCAGTTCTGAATCTGATCTCCCAGAATGTGCCTGGTTCCTCCAAAGAAAGCGCCAGACTGCATTTGAATACTCAGTAACCAATTGTCAGAAGCTGCTTTTAACACAGTCCGAGCTAGAATGCTCATATCAGAGCTCCAGTTTCCACACGTCCTCCCTGACGCCACATCGCCTGAAATCCAGTCCTCTCCAGCCTTCTGGAGGATTGCTCTCTTTAGAAGAAGCAGCACTCTCTTTTTAACATAATACTCTGAGGAGCAGCAGATGTTTAGGAGGGCCAACGAGTGAAGGTGGGTTACTCTCTGACTCTTCAAACGGACACCAGCTCCACATACCAAACTAGAAGAAGTCAGCACCTCAAGCAGGTCTAGCAGTAGACATAATGATGTTCCCCAGTGTGAGCTTCTGGTAAAATCCACTGAATGCTGTGACATGTGTTTCTTCTCTTCAGGGAGCAGTTTTGAACATAGAACACTTAGAGTGAGGTCAAAACCTACCAGAAGTGTCATGAGCTCTAATGGAAGGAAAAAAAAGGCATTCAAAATGTGAGAGTAGACAAAATCAACCGTCATCCTGTAAGCATCATATCTGCCCATATCTTACCCCAAGGAGTTAGCCTAGCTACAGAACAAATGATTTCAATAAACTCATCTTTCAGTAAATTCATTTAAATGTTCAAAATCTTAAAATGTTCTGGCTGCAGTTTCTACAATTTTCTGTATTTTTGTTACCATTATAGCTTAGATATCGCGGATTTTGGACTCCTTGAAAATGAAAATTACTAACACCGTTTACCTCGATGAGCTCCTTTAAGAAGTTTTTTGGAGACTTCAGTCAGTGACCACAAACAGGCATCTAATTCAGCACCAGGCCACGGGTTCTGAAATGCTTGTTCACATTTCCTCTGCCAGGCAGGACTGATAAGTCCCTAAGAAATTTAAGCATACAAGCACTCAAATTCAATTTTAAACTGTCAAATCACAACAACAGTCACTTCAAGGTGCTCAATACTGAAAGGTAAAGACACTAAAATTTTACAGAGAAACCCTAACAGATAACCTCCTATGAGTAAGGACTTGGCAACAGTGGGGAGGAAAAACTCCCTTTCAACCTTCATTTTAAAAGGGAGTTCCTTTCCACTGTTGTCCAACCCGTCAGAACCAGGTCGCGGCAGCCATCTGCCATGACCAGTCGGGCGGGGGACCAGATAAAAGACATGCTGTGAAAGAGCCGTTGATGGTGAGTAAAAAAGGGTAAGAGAAGGAGAAACGCTCAGTGCATCTTGAGAGGACCCCAGCAGCCTAAGTCTACTGCTAAGGTCACACGATTCAGCCATAGCTGTAAGCTTTCAGAAAAAGGAAAGTCCTCAGCCTAATCTTAAAAGTAGAAAGGGTCTCTGTCTCCCAAATCCAAGCTGGAAGCTGGGTCCACAGACAAGGTGCCTGATACCTGAAGGTTCTGCCTCCCATACTACTTTTAAATATCCCAGTAACCACAAGTAAAGCTGCAATCTGAGAGCAAAGTGCTCCATTGGGGTGATATGGTACTATACATCTTCCTGATGGCCACAATAAATGATGTGGCTCTTTGTTGTTTCACCCTGGATAGTGCTTCTGACACTTGGTCTCCTTCCCTCCGCTCAGCGTACAGTCTCAGAGGGCTAGATGCATAAGTAAGAAGCTTCATTGTCTTGATGTCAGTGGATTTGATCTCCTCCTTTGGGTGTAGGTGGCGATTGCCTTGATCTTGTTCTTCCCATTCACCTACTTCTCAGGACCTGCCTTACTCGCTGGGTTGTTGTAGCTTTCCTAGTAGCCTTTTCATGGTTCCCAATTGGCTATTTTCAGTGTGTTGCCTTCTGATAGACCTTAGAGGATTGCAGTAACTACCTTTCCTCTCTTTTTTTACTATTAGGGTTCTGCTCATCTTGTGTAGCTCTATGAATTCCAGGTTCCATGTGTGAGGTTTTGAGTCATAGGCTTTCTTGTAAGTCCAGGTGGTGCACAGGCTGGCCAGTCTGGTCTTAGTCGTACAACCTACCAGTTGCTGAAGTTTTACCCTAGAACCTTCTGGCGTCTCCTTTTACGTTATTTTAAACGTTGCTTTTTTCACCATTCTTAACATTACACACAATGAACAGTGTTGCATATTTTTTAATAGTATGTGATTTACAGTAGGTAGGCTAAAGCGCTTCAGTCATCTCAGAGACGGAAACAAAAAGTCGTTGCTGAAGACGAATCCCCAAAGAATGACTACTTACAGATTTGCAGATAAGGTAAAAAACACAGTTTGATGCCGTCTTTGCAGCCAGATGTGAGATAATGTGGTCCTCGGCTTGGAACCGCTTTACCTATGGAAAAGGTAATTAAATCAATTATTAAGATAACTTTACGTCTTTACTCCCTGAGCAGTGGTAGCACTTACAAGGTGCGTCATGAGATCCATGTCTTCAAGCAATACTTTTAGGACCTCCGCATAATAAAACCTAACGTCTGGATGCAGCCCCTGAGACGTCAGATTGGAAGAAACCCTCCCGAGGAAAGACATGCACATGCAAGTCAGCTCCGCACTGTTTTCACCGCAGTACTCTGAGGGGGAACCTTCTCTGCCTTTCCCGTGGACAGGTCCACAAAAGCCGGAATATATTACGCCCGCTACATCGGCAGCATTTTGGGGGGGATACGATCCCGCAAGAAAGCATCTGTACGCTTCTGTCAAACAGTTAAAAAGCCCTGTCATTACGGACAGGTCTTCGTCTTTACAACTCATATTGCCCTCCATTGCGCGGCTACTTCCGCGTGGATCTCCCACGTGATATACACGGAAGTACCCCTACAAAATACGTGAAGCATTACCAAAATAAAACAAAAAAGTCTAATAAATGAAAACACAACTTTATATTGTTGTTGTTGTTTTTACATTGTGGGGAATATATAATAGTGAATATAATACTAGCACTTTATTTACTACAATGACCATGGATTTATATAATGTGTCTAGTTTCAGAAAGTTCATTCTGTCAAACTGGACGTTTTCTGTAGGAGAAAGGTTTCTTCATCCAAACCACTCCTTTAATCTCAGCTGACTGCAGAATAATGATGGAAACTAGCTCCACTGACTAACAATGGGCCGTGAGGTTAGTTTTATGATCATTAATCTGCAAATTGATTAATCAGAATAGCATCATCATATATGCACGTTTCCTTGCCTTTCTGATTTATTTTAAATTAATTGCATCCTAAAATACAGTTTCATACGTCTGCTTTGCAAATGGTAGTTCTTGACGTGCTTGGGGCTGTGGAAATTATACTTATATTGTGAAAGTCTGCAGACGGAAGTGTTATTGTTTTTGCTGATGGAGTCACGCTGGTGAAGCTCTTCGCAGACACTCTTTGATTAAGTCTTAGTGTTGAACAGTTAGATTATTCTTGTCATTACCTACAAAGATATGGATAAAAGTTTGACACTAGCTTCTTTGTTTGGTATTGTATTTGTGCTGAAAGTAACGGAATAATGCAGCTTTGACAACTTCAATCGTTCCGTATACCTGAAAGCTGATTGGCTCAGTTACACGTCGGTTCAGCGTCTGACAAGTAAGTCTTTGTTTTATAGAGCTGCTGTTTTGTCAATAAAGGCGTAGAATTCCTTTTAATATCCACACGCGCTGTGTTTGGGGGTTTATTTCTACCCAATTATAATAGTGTAAAAAGTCAAATGAAGCCAAATAAAATTAAAAACGAGCGAATGAGTTTGTTAGCTTTCTGGCTAACTAGCTTCAGCTAACCTTCTAAGAACGTACAGCCGTAGACCATGGGTTATTCTAAAAGGATCTACTGTCGTTACACTTTCTGGGGTGGTGGAAACGAGCTATCTTCACCGCCGAGCTTTTGTAAGTTATATCTGTATACTTGTGCGTGCTTTGTATTATTGGTCATGTTAGCAAATAAAGCCACGGTGATGTCTATTGTTTATCACAAACGAGTTAAACTAACGAGCCAAACTTTTAAGGTAATGACAGATAGTTACGTTTTCATTCATTTGCAAAGTTTTCCCAGGTTGGCTAAAAAATAGTGTAATTAGTAAGTTTACCTTTGGGTAGTGTATATGCATATCATTATTTTTTTGTATTTAACTCTCTGGTTGTTACTATTGTTTGGCTGTTGTGGTTTTCAGCAATAAATGGGGTGTATCCGTAATCAATTGACTCTGTCCGTTAGCGTTCACAATACTCTTCATTGCCTCTAATCTCTTTTTGATGACTGTGCCACAGGGAAACAAATTCTCAGTTCTTCACAGTGTGCACCAGTACATCTGCAAAGCAGCTCTGATATGACTAAAAGAAGCCTATCTCTTCAGCTGGTCCAAAGGTACATTTTAATATCTAAAACATTAGCTTTTGTTTCTTTTCTTTTAACATCAACATAATTTCTCCCAACAAGGAAACCAAAAAAACTTGCTAGACCTCTTCATCAAGTAATGGTTAAGCCTTTGTTAGCTGAAGCAAAAAAGTGACTGTCTCTGAAATTCCACTGTTGTGCCTGAACATACGTCAAACATGTACATTTTCAGATAACTTCATTTATAATTACATTTTTGGGGGGAATATATACAACTTTTATAGTTTTGCCTCTATATTATTTAAATTCCAAGTTTTCTGCTTTTTATTCAGTAAGACTGAATTAAAGAAAATTAATAAATTATAGTTTTTACTCCTAAGTTCTGAATGTCGTGGAGTAAAGATTTGTTTGCTGCTTTATACATTATTTGTGCAATTCTGAGATCAACCAAATTTTCAAACTGTTAATAATTCAATAAAAAAATGATTTGATGGTCTTTTGAAGTGTAGCTCAGGTGGTAGAGCACCTGCTAATCAGAAGGTTGGTAGTTCAATCCTCGTCTCTCCAGTCTGCGTGCCAAATATCCTTGGGCAAGATGCATCCGTCAGTGAATGCGTGTAAATGTTAGATAGGAAGCTTAGATAGAAACAGTACAGTATGCTTGTGTGAATGAGGCAAGTTTTGTAAAGCATTTTGAGTGCTCAGAGTAGAAAAGCGCTATATAAGAACCAGTCCGTTTACCATCTATACTCCACCACTCTGGATTTTAAGTCAAATGTGTTCAAGTGCAGACTTTGAGCTTTAAGTCAGTGTTTTTTCAGAGTTTGGATTAACTGCTGAGAAATTTAGGGTGATGGAGGGGCTGGAGCCTATCCTAGCTGCAGTACAGTAAGAAGCGGCTTACACCCTTTTCTTGTAGTCCCCTGTTTTTAGCTGCTCAAAATTAACTGGACAGTTGACTCCAAAGCAGTTTCATTGCCAGATGGGGCTTGTTTCCTTGCTATGTCATCACAAATGAAGCAGATGCCTGAAGTTGACTCATAGAGCTGATTTTGTATTTGTAGTTTTGCATTTTTGAATAGAAGTCTCAGACAGATGGCAGTGCACACAAGGTACACCATCACTAGGCTGGGAAAAAAACCCACAATAAACCAGAGAGAGATGGTAAGAAATTTGGCAGTGGCCAGTGGCAGTGGTACATCCTTAAAAACAATTAGTGCACTAGCCAGCCAACACCGAAAGACCATAGCAGACAACTAATGTGCCAGAGTTATTTCTGTAACAACATTGTTCACAATATTTCATCAAAAACACTCTACATGTGTATCAGTGTCGACATCTAGAATTTGGAGACCCCATCAATGTACACTGTATCAATACACATCATCAGTGTTAATACAGAACAATTTGCAGACTACTCGTTACACTCAAGAACAAGAAGATCACATTCAACTTCAGAATCAGAATCAGCTGGAAAGAAGCTGTATTTTTAGACTCATAAAACAAAGATTAACTTTAACCAGAGCGATGGGGAAAGTATTGAGAAGCAGGAAAGCAGCTCAAGATCAGATGGGCTCCTTTCCCATTAGTACCTGCTCGGTTTGATTCGCCACGACTCGAATTGGATTAACTGGTTTTCCATTATAATAGAGTACCACCTAATGTGCGTTTTCATTGTCATAGCAACGCGTCCAAGTGTCCTGTGACGTAATTAATATGCAACACAAACACTACAACAAAGGTGGGTGTCGAGGCAAGAATACACCTCCTGCTCAGTCTGTCGCTTTTCGGCAGACTCTGGGACCACGGCATTGTTTTTTCAGGCAGAGCGGTGTAGAGATTTTTGAAGGGGCGGGTACTGAAAGTTAAAAAGGGGCACATGGGACCAGGGTGAATAACAACAACCCGCATTCTTCAAAAATCTAATATGGATTCACATCATTTTATATCACTGTTATCAGGCGGGGACAAGGCAAAGCAAAGGTAGCCTATTTCTTACCCGATGGGTACAATGTTGCTGTTGAGGTGTTGCTGCTGCTCCTGATAGTACTGGAGGGCAGGGCTGTGTTGATCTGACACTGTAGACATTTAAAAAGTCTGTAGGAGAGCTGGTAGCTGATTAAACAAGTGTTGTGAGATAATAATGAAATGCAAAGATTGGTGACAGCGCTTGGAACCATAAGGCAACAGATTACACAAGCTGTGGGAAATAAACCAGGCTCTGCCTCTGAATCACTCTTTGCCTCTCTTCCTCCTTTCATTGCCTCATCTCACCTGTCCCTGTCCACTTGCTGTCCTTCTGAGAACAAGGCACAACTTGCAATTGCATTTAACTATCCACACTTAACAAATCCCATGATGCTTTGAGTATTTCTTCTTCATGTGTTAATAGACCTCTCTGCTTTGAGTCATACTTGTTATTAATCTCTTCCACAGCATGTCTTTTATCCTGTCTTCCTTCTATCTCCCTAACTGGTTACGGCAGATGCCCCGCCCCTCCCAGAGCCTGGTTCTGCCGGAGGGTTCTTCCTGTTAAAAAAAAGAGTTTTTCCTTCCGCACTCATGTGGTTGAAAAAAACATTTGATTCTGGAGGTTATTTAAACATATCATGAGATATAGATATTAGATTTTCCTCATCACTCAGCCCTCGATCAAATAATGAGCTTCCTCAATATTTGAGGAAGCTCATTATTAATGTTAACCCTTAAAAACTCCTGAACATCATTAGTACACCATTTCAGTATTATTTTGATTCCTATTCTTATGCTTAAAATGACTTAACATTTTGATTTTGATTTTTTTTTAAGATATTTTTTTAATGCACCACCTGTGTGTGCTTGATTTGTGTGTTTTGTCAGCCATTTATGTCCATTCAAGTCTGTCAGATCTACAATGAACTGCTTAAACTGTAGATCTTTGTTGCACTGAGGCGGTAGGCAGACTTCATTCACATACTTGAAAAATGGCAAAAAATCATATTTTTCATGGTTGGATATTAACAGGGTTCCAAGTTGAGCTTCAGCATGCAACAAGAAGAAATGGGAGTGCGGCCAAAAAATTTTTGATCATGCAATTTATTGAAAACAACACTTAAACTGACACAGGCTCTTAGGCCACTTCTATCACCAAGTAATGCGTTACTACTTTTTCAATTTTAGTGTTGTCTTTTCAGATTAAAAGCCACGGCCATAAGTCTGAACTTAATTTCAGTCATGCTTAATGTACCATCTGAATCTGAATATATTTACTGATTTTTATTTATTTATTTTAAACAGAGCTTAGGTACAGATGAAAATTACCATTCCGAAATGTGACAGGATGTTGAACCACCACTGCAGAAGGAACCCTGAGCTTCATGAAGAGCTGCAGATCCAGGCTGCAGTGGCAGCAGGGGATGTATACACTGTTAGGAGAATGCTGGAGCAAGGATACTCGCCAAAGATCCGCGATGCCAATGGCTGGACACTGCTTCACTTCTCAGCAGCCAAGGGAAAAGAGAGATGTGTTCGAGTTTTCCTGGAGCATGGAGGTCAGACCCCCAACCCCACGACCTGAAAATGTTTTTGCTGTTAATGCTACAGGGCATTGTGTTACTAAAAAGTGGGCATTTATTCAGCTATGTTAGGTGAAATTTGAAAAGAAGTCACTTCTATAGCATTCAGATAAATATCCCTTAAACACTTAAAAAATGTTTAAGTGTCCCAAATCCCAAAAGTTCATTCTTTTCATCTGGACTTATCGTTCTCAATGGGAGAAAAGTTTTTTCACTCACCCATGTCCAGATGAACAGAATCCACGTTTGGGATATTATTCATATGACTTAAGATTCATCCAGATACCATTTTGTCACCCCAGAATATGATTATTATCGTGCATCTTCTGTTAGAATCAGAAAAACCATGGACATACACTCTGGAGATGACAGGCTAGCGCATCCAAATCAGATGACTGATTTAAGATAACATAGCAGCAGTGAGTCTCATACACAGAGTCAAGGTGTGCCCCAATTCAGGCCCCGCATCCTTCAAAAAACTACCTGGTCTGCATAGGCCAGGTGCTTTAAAGGCCAGAAGTGCAAGGCTGTTAAATGGGTTGGGTTGCCTAGCAACCATGCTTTTTCAAATGTTAGAAGTTGGCTGGGCAGTGTATATTTTGTAATGGGTGATAGGTCATGTATAGAACTTAAAAAAAATAAAACAGTTGGAAAAAACATGGCAGAAAATGCTGAAAAAGAAACCCACCACACTAATAAAATAATTAGAAAAGTGTCCAACAAAACATCAGTTTTCTGCACAACTCCACTGCACACGCTCACTCTCTCAACCTTTGCATTCCTGGGGCTGCTGTGATGCAGTGCTTCGGATTAATGTAATGACTCTTAATATCACTGAAAAGCGCAGAGTTGCTGCTTTCAAGAGCGGTTGCCATTTTTCAGATTGCCCACATCATTCAAGAGTTGCAGTAGTTTAAAGAAACGTTGCCACCAGTGTAGCCCTAACCTGTTAGGGTTAAAGGGTTAAACCTTTCTAGCGGTCCTTTACAAAGGGAGAACAGTCTTTATATTCTCTCCTGTTCTCCTCTCCATCTCTCATCTGGCACCAGCGAGCTCTTTTTCCTCTTACACTGCTGAATTTGTCCTGGTGTATCATCGGGGTGGAGAGAACAATCTCACCAGTTCTCCCTCAAAGTTGGTTCCTCACTCTGTCCTAACTCGTGCATAAAATGGACTGTTATAATTGGTCAGAATTAGCCTGTGAAAATAAATCTTACCTTTTTATAAAGAAGGAGAACATTTATTTTCTTCATTTAATTATATATTTTTAAATTAATTAAAAATAAAACCTTGTTAGGAATTGTGCTGGGCTTGTCTGCATTACTGTTTGACTGAATATTGTTTAAGATGTGGCAATATCCAAATTGGCCAGCAGGGGTCACTGTGGAGATGGGTTTGATATTGTTTCAAAACCAGTACAATTCCAGCACAAATGCTTCAAATGTTTCAGTGTTTTACGAAGCTTCAGTTTGCCCATAACTAAACATTTAAATTGCTACATGAATAAGTCAGGTAAAACCCTGTTGCTACTTTTAAAAGTTGACTGTTTGGCCACTCCACTTAAGCCGTCTGCCATTATCTTTGAAAGATTTCCCATTGCCACCACCGCGCTATGACAGAATCAGCTTTTTGGGCAGTGAGGTATTGGTTCAGCTACTAGTTAGCTAACATACACTAATGTAAACCTATTAGCTGCAACCCAACCAACATGTTCTCAAAACTTTAACTTTGAACACTTATTTTCTAAATGCAACTTCACAGACTGTTAAATCTGTCAGTTTCTGAGAGCAGGGCTTCGTGTTTCATGTCCACTTAAAGTATAACAGTCTAGCAGGAATGCACTGTAAATACGAATTGATGAAAAATTCTTTCTAGCAGATTATTCTTGGACTGTACTATCTTGGCTTATCATAAATCCTATAATATGAAGCGTCTGCTGCATTTAACTCTTCTTTTCTTTTCACTCGTCTGTACAGCTGACCCCACAGTGAAGGACTTTATTGGTGGCTTCACCGCACTTCACTATGCAGCAATGCATGGCAGAGCACGCATTGCCCGACTGATGCTGGAGTCAGAGTTTCGAAGTGACATTATAAATGCAAAAAGTAACGATGGCTGGACGCCGCTGCATGTGGCCGCCCACTATGGTCGAGACTCATTCGTGCGGCTGCTGCTCGAGTTCAAGGCCGAGGTAGACCCTCTGAGCGACAAAGGAACCACGCCACTACAGCTTGCCATAATCCGCGAGCGCTCCAGCTGTGTACGGATCCTCCTTGACCACAGCGCCAACATTGACATTCAAAATGGCTTCCTGCTACGCTATGCTGTCATCAAAGGCAATCACTCATACTGCCGCATGTTCCTGCAGAGGGGAGCGGACACTAATCTTGGACGCCTTGAAGATGGCCAAACTCCCTTACATTTGTCAGCTCTAAGGGATGATGTGTTGTGTGCCCAGATGCTCTACACGTATGGAGCAGATACCAATACTAGGAATTACGAGGGCCAGACTCCGGTGGCTGTGTCTGTCAGCATGTCAGGGATTAGCCGGCCTTGTCTGGATTTCCTGCAGAAGGTCACAAGTGAGTAACACACTCTTTGTCATATAAGTCCGGTGGCATTGTGAAGAATATGCCAATGTTGTGTTTGTTGCATAAAGGAGGAAAAAGTAAATATTCTTAACTATGAAAGAAAATTAGGGGTGAAGGAAAGAAAATTGCTACAACATAGTATTGCAATATTCTGCCTGTTTCATTTTGTGCAACAAATATAGATATAGCATTCAGTATCAATATTTGGGATACCAAAATATTTCTTTATATCATTAAATAAAACAATGGGTTATCTCATGCAGCACCATCCTGAAGTTAGCTATGCAAACTTAGACTACCAGTCAAAAGTTTTAGAACACCCCAATTTTTCCAGTTATTGCAATTCAACTCATCCAGGTCCAATGAATAGCTTGCAATGGAACAAAAGTAAGTGGTGAACTGCCAGAGTTTTGGGTTGTTTGTTTGTTTTTCTTAAAGGAAAAAAAAGGAAAGGTTGAAAACCGACTCGACAGCGTACAAAACATGTCAGCATGTTTTACACGACTAGATATGCAGATTTTGTTACTCTGGGTTTTTTCTTCTGAAGGCCCAAAATGACTATAGTACTGTGGTGAAATGGCTCATCAGTGTTGTCTATACATTAATCAACTGGCTCATGGCACGTGCATTTAATCTCTGATTTATCTCCTTTTTATGGTTGTGCTCTAGTCTTGAGATCATTCTGGGCTCTGGAGTTGTGTGTTTGGGGTCAGTATATTTCAGCAACTTTGTACAGTCTCTGCCTTTCCCTTTTTACATACGTACAAGGGGGTGGGGGTTAGAGCTGGGCGATAGAACGATAACGATATGTATCGCGATATAACTTTTACTCGATAGAGAAATTAAGCTATCGCGATAGACCTCGCCAATCCAAATTAAGTAGCGCAGAGCCGAACCAATCACAGCCGCAGCGTCACGTCGCGTGACTTGTAACGTACAGCACAAGTGCCAAGCCACACGTGTGTTTGTTTGGGAAGCAGCCAGCGGGTAATGGAGGAAATGAGTGTGCCGACTAGAAAAATCAACCGAGCGTGACCGAAGAGAAAACAGATGATGGTTCCAACGCCGGAGAGATTGTCGAACGGAAGAGCCATAGAAGCTCCGTAGTGTGAAGGTATTTCGGCTATTTCAAGTCTGACAAAAAACAGAGTAGCGTGCACTGGAAATTGTGCCGAAAGCAAGTCTGGAAATACAATAAACTGGTGCATGCGTCACACTGTGCGCCACGTTATTGTTTCGGTGAAATGAATTTCTACAATACTGTTACTGTTAATTCTACTCTCTGCAGTGTTTAAATGCTTACATATACACACAGTTACTGTCCCTCCACACATACGACTCGGTTCTGCTTCTATGCCCCAGCTTTGTTTACTTTTTCCCACCGAGGCTTCTAGGCTTCTGATTGGCCAACATTTCTGCACGGTTAGGAATCTAGCGCCACCTGCTGCTTTGGCATGTTCATAGCAGCGTTTTCCTTCATTTCTCCCTTTATGTGTGGACGGGATTATTTTTTAAAACGAAAACGGAAAATCTCCGTTTTCAAAAATACCCGTGTACGTGTGGACGTAGCCTCAGTCTCTGACTGGAAGCGCTAATTCGTCATTCGGCTTTTGTCAGACTAAAGTAACTGTTAAAACTGTTTGAAAAGCTCAGCTATACAACAAGGAGAGATTGAGAATTTCCTTTTAGTTCTCAGTTTATTTGATATTGACAAAAGTTAGTCAGTTTTGTCTGTTCTTCTGTAAAACAAACTAAGATTTATTTTTAGAATTAATATTTTGTTTCTAAGTGGAATTGACAGTTTAGTCTGTTTCGTTTGTTCTATTTTGAAACTTAAACGCTTTAGCGGCTGCCTTTTGTGTAGTTTGCAATATTTGCCTTTATTTATCTGAAAAAGTCTCATGTTCCTTAAGTACATCTACCCTGTTGAACTTATTATGGGAAATAAATATTTAAATAAAAACAAGCTGCTGATTATTTCACATTTTACTTGTGAGCAACGGCACATTTAAATCTTACAAATATAGTTATTTGGCTTATATCGTGATAGATATCGTTATCGCCTGAAATGAAAAAAACATATCGTGATATGAAAAAATCTCATATCGCCCAGCTCTAGTGGGGGTTACAGGAAAGGAGACACAAATTGTACTTAAATAATTTTAAGTAACAAATAAGTGATATTCAGAACAGTTTCATGAATTTTAAGTGGGTAGTGCATAATTTTATGGTAATTTTCCAGGAAAACCAACAATGTTTCCCCATCAGCTGATGTGATCAGTGCCATTTTATGCAATTAAAAATGTTTTTCTTCCCAAGCGTATCCAGACAATTTACAACATAACAGCATGCTACATGCACATCATACCACAAACATAGCTAAGTTTCTTACCGAAGCATGATCAGGAATCAGTAATTGTCAAGTCTGGACCACGTTTTTTTTTTTTTATTCAGAACTGCCTTTAGATTCAGCAAGGTTCCCAAAACATTCCTCAGTCATTGTTTCACCATACTGACACAATAGCATTACACAGTTTCTGCAGACTTGTCCTCTGCAAATCCTTCTATTCCACCACACCACAGAGGGCTGTTGGACTTGGTGAAAGAACCAATTTGAGGTTATTTAATATTTGAAAACATCCAACACTAGGGCTGTTCGATATAACGATATAAAAACGTCTGTCGTTTCATTTTAAGCTATCGTTTGTTTCGTGGTGTCGCAAAATAAACTGTTTACGGCAATATTTTTTCATGGTTCTGATGTCACTGTAGTGGCTGTATTCATTCCTTAAAGTTCTCTCTTTCTCTTATATTTAATAAAACCACACTACTGACAGACATGTTTTTACATGCTGTCGTTAGCAACAATTATGGTAAAAACCATCACGTGGCTCCACTGTCCGCTGGCTTGTTTTCCACGTAAACCTTTCACAATAAAGCTTAAGAGCCCGTTGAGACTTTTCAAAATAAACTGAATCATGTGAATGAGTATGCAGAGTTTACAAATGAGAAGCAAAAAAGAGCCGTCAGGTGCTAAAAAAATAAACCTTAGACTCAAACGTTAGAGCAGGCTTTCCCCCGCAGCACGCCGTGTAATACATACTCACAAAGAAAACGGCGCCGTTACAACTTCTGTCTAAAAATGTGTCGTTTCATGCATCAGTTAAAACACTCGACTCAGCTACACGACGCACAGCTGGAAACACTTCATGCAAGACGAGCTGCCCGAGATTCACAGAATTTACAGCAAATGTTAAATGTTTGTGATTTATATCGTTATCGGACGATAGATGTCTTATATCGG
Source organism: Aulonocara sp. 'chitande type north' Nkhata Bay (assembly GCF_057382095.1). Classification (NCBI taxonomy): domain Eukaryota; kingdom Metazoa; phylum Chordata; class Actinopteri; order Cichliformes; family Cichlidae; genus Aulonocara; species Aulonocara sp. 'chitande type north' Nkhata Bay. Next base: position 41,457,431 of record NC_141344.1, read on the forward strand.
GACATGAGGTTTTGGTCATATCGCACAGCCCTATCCAACACCAACAAGGTATTTTCACACCGAGAACTGCTAGCTTCTCTTTTTTAGGCCATTCTCTGTAAACCTGAGAGATGGTTGTGTGGCAGATGAACAACCATGCCATATCCAGTTATTTGAATGACCTTTCTTCCCTATTCTAACCCTTTGTTTGACTCAGTCGGCTGTTTTGACCGTGTGTGAGGGTTTTTTTTTCTTTTGCAGAGTGTATTGATTTCCAGAAAAAGAAAATTTGATAATATTATTAATATTATGTTATGTGCACCTTCACCCTGATTGATTATCTAACTTTCCTCTCAATTTTATTGTTTTTATTTTATGCTTGGAATGCAGTAGGATGCAAACACTGCTGTGAGATAAAGTAGAATTAAAACTCGAAGTGTTGCACTAATGGGGGCATGTGAGCACTGTCACTGTATTAATTGTTAAATAACGAGACATCTACTCTTGCTAATAATTTTGCTCAGAGTTGATATTTCTTGCTCTGTTTCTGTCATGTTACTGGGAGTCAATGATAGTCATGTGTAGTCATTGTTTCTATTCTTCTTTCAGGACAACCTCGGACTCTACAAGATTTGTGTCGAATAAAAATCCGTCACTGTATTGGCCTTCAAAGCTTGAAATTCTTGGAGGATCTACCACTTGCAAAGGTTATGAAAGACTATTTAAAACACAAGTTTGACACTGTGTGAAGCAATAACACAAGAATAGGAGAGATGACAAATCTCTTAAGAGACTATGCAATCATCCTCATCTGAAAGGAAAGGTACAGAAACCAATTGTGAACTTGTTCACAGGGCTTTTTCTTCACCTAGTTCTCAGTGCATTAAAACATTTTCCCCACTTTTATTCAAACTTTTTACAATAAGAAAAGTTGCCCAAGAATGGAAATGGATACACCTCAAGTTTGTTTGTTTTTTGTGGTTTTGTAGAAAAGAGAAACCTCGTTTGACTGCAGAAAACATTCTTGCTGCACTTAGGATTTTTACTCTTCATTTTCTTTTTGTAAATGTGCATGATGCTATTCTCCATGGGTATACTCAAAGTGTATTGATTGTCATTTTGTTTCTCATTAAACCTTGTTTAAAACAAAGTGCTTCAATGATCATGATTATGATTTCAAAATGATAATAATGATTTCAAAAATGCTATGAATGCTAATTATAATTGTTAAAGAAGCAAACAACAAATTCTCCAGTGCGCTCCCTGATTTGTTTTACTGCACAATATTGAGCCTGAATCCAAAAGGCACTGCATTTACATTTCTGAATCACTCCTTACAACAGGCCTGTCTCAGCTGTATTCCTCACATTGATGAAAGGTGTGTTTGAAAGGAGTAAGAAAAGATATGGAGCTTTAGGTGGGCAGGAAATACAGATTCTGTGTTATAGCTAACAGTAGAATACTACTATACAAACATGAAAACAAGTTGTAAATTATTCCAAACAATTAAACAAACTTTCATACCAGCTAGTTTTTTGTTTGCTTGTCCAACCAGATTGAGGTTCATTTTAAAATAAATTGAAAGGTTTCAAGCTTCTACTGGATGCTGTGACAAAAGCAGCAAGAATATGTTTTTATTACATTTAGTGCAGCATTGCTTTTTTGTCATGGACAACAATAGACTATGCAGACATATTTTGACTTTATTATGACACAACAATATACCCAGTATAGACTTTTGCAACCGAGGTTAACGCTTGAAACTCTGTCACTTAAAAGGTGGGCTCTCAGTTTCTGTGCCATATGTAGTTATTGAGCGTGTTTCAAATGTGACATTCATAGCATTACTGGTTTGATCAATCTGTTCTAGTGACAACATCCTGTCATTCCAGCATAAGTCACAATTACATAACTGTTAATCATGGCTAGATTCAGACATCGTGTGTCTGGTAGAACAAGGTTACATTAAGATATTTGATGGCTTGTCAGAATTGGCAGTGTAACCACCTTTTCAAGTTGAGTTCTCTGCTGTTGTCATGTCTTTGTGTTGTCTGTATTTTATTCAGCAAATACAAAACTATCCTGCCCCACTCATTGCACACGAGCACTGAGAAAGGATGATCTCTGTTCTACATCGGGCAAAGTAAATATGCACAGACCAGCGTCTCAATCAGTGTAAATTAGAAGCAGGATTTATAAGACAAATGCTGTCTTTGTGATAAAACTCACAAGAGACCTACAAAGTCATAATCTGTTACTGTGACAGCATCCAGTTTTCTTTGTTACGTATTGACACCAATATGTAAAATTGAAATTGCCTAATTTAAAAAGAGCCGTGAGGCTGCTTATTTAAGCATGAGGTCAATCTTTCACATGTTAATGGGGAAAAGTTTTCATGGAAGCAAGAATAATAAAGTCCTGAATTAGTAACATGGATATACAATCACTAGAAGCTAAGATCAGTGTAAATATGTGACATGAACAAGAGATATTTTTTGGAGAATTTATTTAAACAATGATCTCTAAATGTATTTAAAGTTTGGAAAGTATTGTGATCTGTTTGTTGTGACTCATGTTTCTTTTGTGCAAATACATGAAACGTTTGGAATCAGTGTGTTTGATTTCTATTGCAGAAATGCTTTCTTAAAATTAAAAAACTTGCAGTTAAGTGTTCTGGGAGAGATACTGTGAATCTTTTTTTTTACTTATTACAAAATAAAATGCAGGATTTGGCGTTGAAACAGTGCAGCTAAGATTTTTCCTTTGTCTTGCATGGTGGAATTCTGTTTCCCAAAATGTTACATTTACAAATCAAGTCATCTGCAATGACGTCAGTATTATTTTCATATTTAAATTTTGCATGTTTGTCTTTTAGGAAAAATGCTGATTTTGAAACACCAGCTTTCTACAGGGGCTGGTCATAAAATTAGAATATCATCAAAAAGTTGATTTATTTCACCAATTCCATTCAAAAAGTGAAAGTTGTATAACGTGTACATTCGGTCCGCACAGGCTGACATATTTCAAGTGTTTATTTCTTTGTATTTTGATGATTATAACTGACAACTAATGAAAACTGCAAATTCAGTATCTCAGAAAATTAGAATATTGTGAAAAGGTTCAATATTGAATCAGCTAATTAACTCAAAACACTTGCAAAGGCCTTTAAATTGTCTCTCATTCTAGTTCTATAGCCTACACAATCATGGGGAAGACTGCTGTCCTGACTGTAGTCCAAGAGAAGGCAATTGACACCTTGCACACAGATGGCAAGACACAAAAGGTCGTTGCAAAATTGGCTGGCTGTTCACAGAGCTCTGTGTCCAAGCACATTAACAGAGACGTGAAGGGAAAGAAAAGATTTGGTAGAAAAAAGTGTGCAAGCAATAGGGATAACAGCACCCTGGAGAGGATTGTGAAAAAAACCCATTCAAAAATGTGGGGGAGATTCACAAAGAGTGGGCAGCAGCTGGGGTCAGTGCTTCAAGAACCACTACGCACAGACGTATGCAAGGCGTGGGCAACCTGGGCTCACATGACAACTGAGCAGCGCCACAGACTGATCAGATCCATGCCACGCTGCATTGCTGCAGTAATTAAGGCAAAAGGAGCCCAACTAAGTACTGAGTGCTGTACATGCTCATGCTTTTCATGTTCATACTTGACAGTTGGCCAGGATGTATTGGTCTTAAATAATATTCTAATTTTCTGAGATACTGAATTTGCAGTTTGTGGTTTTCATTAGTTGTCAGTTATAATCATCAAAGTTGAAAGAAATAAACACTTGAAACATATCAGTCTGTGTGGACTGAATGTACACGTTATACAACTTTCACTTTTTGAATGGAATTGGTAAAATAAACTAACTTTTTGATGATATTCTAATTTTATGACCAGCACCTGTATTTTAGGCTGCAAGTTGAAATGGATAGCTTTACCTGAATTTAAGTGGTATTTTATGTCTACCAACAGGCATCGAGTGGTTTCCACAGTAAAATACATTTTTTATGCATAACTTGGACCACAACTTGAAAGATATTGTGCATGTAATGGGTTGCAAAGTCTCTCTTTGAAGACTCAGCAAGTGCATTTCCTTTCTCAGACATTTGCAAAACTGACAGTTTTAAGAATTGTAACCTTATATTGATCATGTTATTGACTGATCACACTTTTCTGCCTTTGTTGCTGCACAACTACATTTGCAGTGGATTGAAAAGGTATTCAGAGTCATTCCTTTTTAATAACACTCTTTACAGTTTCTCATTGAATTAAAAGACAGCATCATGCTATAGAGGTATCTCTGAGTTGCAGATGAAAACAGCAGGAAAGATGAAGTCAAAACAAGACACATTTCTAGAGAGACGTGACCTGAGCCTGACGTGATCATTGAATACATAAATCACTGATATAGGCAGAAATCATAGGGTAAACTTCCTACATCATCATTAGATTATCTTGCCCAAAATAAACAAACATACCCTCTGAAGATAACTTCAGTTAGTCTGGTTTGTACAAGTACTGTGCCTTCAAGAGTGTATTTTGGTGCACTTTGGTAGATAAGACAAAATAAAATAACTTTATTGTCATTGCACAGTCATACCTAGTACAATAGTACAACAAAATTGGAAACTGTCCTGCATCAGCACAACACAGTAACTCAATAGATAAAAAGAATGAGTGTATGTTTATTGCACATTGTTATCATTAAAAAAAAAAATTAAAGAAAAGAAAAAAAGCCCAGGGAGGTCAGCTGTTAGCATTGATTAGGGCTATTGCCCTGTTGTAAAAGCTGTCCTTGAGTCTGTGCGCAACCTCAGCAGTCTGAATCTCCTGCCAGACGGAAGCAGCTTAAACGCCCGGTGTCCTGGGTGTGTGCCGTCCTGCAGGATGTTGTGTGCCGTCCTGCAGGATGTTGTGTGCCGTCCTGTAGGATGTTGTGTGCCGTCCTGCAGGATGTTGTGTGCCCTCTTGAGACAGCAGTTTTCCTTCCTGATGTCATCAAGTGCTGAGTACATTAGGAATTCTATGAAAGTCCTATATTACCTGAATTAAGAGACTTATGTAAGGCTGTTTTTATTTATGCATTTGGCAAAAAGTGTTGTAATATGATGGCCAAAAAAAAAAAAAAAAAACAAAAGCTATTTTTTTCAATTTTGCTTGATCAATGCCCAACAGACACTTTATTAGTTAAGTTTTTCTAGTAATGGGTTTGACCCTTTTTTTTTTTTTTTAAACCTTCGTTAACTCGTTCAGTCTGGGGCCCGTTCTTCGTACCTCGCCAAGTAAGTTAGCTGGATATGATTGTTGACGATTTCGCGTGATCCTGGATCGTTCGGTTCCCCGAAGCTCATAGCAACAGATCCGTAAGCGTAAACCTGCTCGGGAGCAGGTTTACTTTATGTAAACAGGATTAGATCGCAGCCACGCAGGTATGTCCGCTTCATTTATACGAAAGCAACAGCGATATTCCACCACTGTTTTACCATAAATACATATTATCAATGTAACTAAAGATAATGCAGTACTTGATCCTTTTATTGATTTCATACAGATACATACAGGTCATTTCCTAAAAAAAGGGAAATGTACTATTGGGCGATCGTGGCTCAAGAGTTGGGTGTTCGCCTTGTAATCAGAAGGTTGCCGGTTCGAGCCCCGGCTTGGACAGTCTCGGTCGTTGTGTCCTTGGGCAAGACACTTCACCTGTTGCCTACTGGTGGTGATCAGAGGGCCCGGTGGCGCCAGTGTCCGGCAGCCTTGCCTCTGTCAGTGCGCCCCAGGGTGGCTGTGGCTACAATGTGGACTCCGGTCTATTCGCACCAGAACCTCTCGCCATAAGAACAGTTTCTTCCCCTCTGCTGTCGGACACATGAACAATAAACGTACGACTGTCCCCGCCACTAACTCATGACCCTACGCTGTGTTCACTGCATGATTCCATGTTTTGGCACTGATCACCACCTCATGTATATATCTTTCTACGTAGCACTTTTAATTCTTATTCTCATGTATATATCTCATGTATATCTCATGTATATCTCATGCATATATCTTTCTACGTAGCACTTTTATTTTTTCATGTCTATTTAAGCGCAATTTATGACAGCATGTTTGCACTGAAGCACCGCAGCAATTTCCTAATGTTGTAAACCTGCTCAACATTTGGCAATAAACCCCTTTCTGATTCTGATTCTGATGTAGCTGCCATCACCAGTGTGTGAATGTCTGTGTGAATGACTGGATATGTAAAGCGCTTTGGGGTCCTTAGGGACTAGTAAAGTGCTATAAATACAGGCCATTTACCATATTAATCATTCTGTTTCATGTATTTGATTATTACAGATGTAATTCACAGTTCAGAGTAGTAATTGTAAATTACTTCGTGTAATCAAGATGAGAGACCACGGCTATAAAAGCGAAGGTGGATTTGGGAAGTCTGTCGCAGCCATGTCCTGTCCGTATACGCGAGCAACCCATTGCGGAAGGTGCAAGATTGATAAGGAGAGTCCTCAGAATTCAGCGTATATTGCGGGACAGACAGGATCCTTTAGCTCAGCGCGACAGTGTGCTCATAGAGAGATATCGACTTTCCCGTGAGGATATTATTTACTTAACCAACTTGTTGACGAGGGGGTGCAGGACCACCACCTGTCTTTTTGTGCTCTGCCCTTTTCTTGGTTGCTGTTATAAACAAACAGATTATTTCAGGGTCTCTTTCCAAGAGACTCAAAGCAATATACGTGATAAATATTACCATTCTGTAGAATATTCTTATATTTCACTTTTACTTGTTCCCATGTTCTAGTGGGTCCTGTTGTGGCTCTAATGTGAAAGAGGATATAATGTAATATAATATAATAAATCTACCCTACCACCTACTGGTGTTGGCCAGAGGGGCTGATGGCGCGATATGGCAGCCTGGCTTCTGTCAGTCTGCCCCAGGGCAGCTGTGGCTACACCTGTAGCTGCCTCCACCAGTGTGTGAATGTGAGAGTGAATGAATAGTGGCATTGTAAAGCGCTTTGGGTGCCTTGAAAAGCGCTATATAAATCCAATCCATCATTATTATTATTATTATTAAATTACTTACTAGTTTAATTTGTCAGCAACTTCCTGCCAGCCCTCTCTCCTTGCTTTTGCAGCCTTTGCAGTGTTCCCTTGCGTTTTAATTAAACTCTGAAACTCCTGAAATCCCTCAATCAACAGTTCTTGCTCTGCTGCCGAAAAATACCGAGCACGCTCCTTTGACATTTTCGCCGACCAATCAGAGGGTTCCCGATCAATGTTTCTACTATCGATGCGTAGCCCCTGTTAAGCCACCCAGTGATCTCACATTACTTCATCCAGCTGTACTAATCGTCAACAACAGGTGTGTTCGGAGAACCAGGATAGCGAGCTCAAAGTTAGCGCGATGATTTGATCTTGGATGTAGTAAGCGAGGTACGAAGAACGGACCCCTGTTCTCTTACTGCTTATCCACTCACCCCAACTGGTGGCTGTTACTAGACTTCAAGCTCAAAAGTCCAGTGAAACCTCAGAAGTTTTCAGTGCTTTGCCATTTTTAATGAGGAAAGGGAAGCTGCATCTGGAAAGCCTCAGAAAAGTAGCAGACAAAGGAGACAGGAAAAGTTCCAGCATACTATAGTACTCCCAGAAGTGCACTCTAAGCCGGACTTCCCTTTCGGGCTTCAAATTCTTGGCAATATAGTAGAGTTGCTAAAAGCTGATCCTAGTTTAACTTCCTGTTTTCAGCAAGCAATAGACAAGGACCAAGTAGAGGAGACAGGCATTAACAGAAGTGAGTATGTCTTGCAAAATGGCATACTTTACCATCAGGTGTGTCATGTGTGGGATGTGTGCAGGCAGGAGTGCTGGTATGGAGGACCCAAAGTGCAGACATTCGGAGGCAAACGTGAATACAAACTCAGCTTCACTGCTGGATAGCAAGGCAGAACAGAAAACTAAACAAACTGAGAATACAAACTGGCTGGCAAATGGACAGAACACACAGCGTAGGATGATGGAGATCAAGACACAGACAAAAGAAAACACAGGGCTTAAATACACAGAAGGAGCGATCAAGAAATGGGAAACAGGAGGGAAACATGACTGGGACAAATCAGGGTTAACGAGACAAGGGAAGCAAAACCAGATACATTAACATGAGACACGGACTTTCAAAGTAAAACAGGAAACATAACACAGAGACACGGGGACAAGGGGAAACAGCAGACAGGGGAGAAAGCAACTGTGGAACACAGAACAGAAACCAGAAGGCAGAACTCTGACAAAGAAAGCAAAAGACTAGAAATGATAAATTAAGGCAAAATCAAAGTACAATAATAGTGAGAACTCAAAACTCTGGGTCAACAACCCAGATCTCCTAACAAGGTGGGCGCACTTCTGAAGCTGGTGATTCCCCAAGGAGCTGGAGAAACAATGCTTAACTTCGGACACTATATTCCCTGGGCTGGCCAGAGGAAGAAGAGGTTGGTGAGCAGTACTTGCTTTCTGCAGATGCGGCAGACTTTGACCTCAGGTTCTGTTGGGCAGGGCGGTGCTGCCATGGGCCCCCGTTCGGATGGGCCTGGGCCCCCTAACCTTGGTGGATTCCAGAGAGCAGGGGTGTCTACTGGAGTCAGCAGGGGAACTGGCCCCTGCCTTTCTTCCCTCCCCATCCCCACCATAATGTAGGGCCTTGGGGTGCAGGTGTGTCACTAGGATGCATTCCCCTTCTGTCCTCTTCTGGCTGCCTGTGCCTCAATTTTATTCCACAACCTAGACATCCACATTACTCACACTCTCATAACACATACATATAGGGCTTTGGAGTTGACGTCACGCTGCAGTGCATTGTAGGATCGCGGCGCCATGTCAGAAGGCCACGAATCAAAACAAACACACTGTGTTGGAAATAGGACTGCCAGAACCATGCTTATAATAGGTGCAAAAGGGCTGTATCACGACCGATTGCACTCAGACGCCAAGAGACGGTAACTGGAAAAAATAGTGTGCATCGGTAATGTGGACCCGTTTGAAATAAGGCAGTGGAGTGGAAACCCAGACGACCCACCGCTGTTGTCCTATCCCGATATCATCGCGTACCTTGTCTGTGGAGTCAGCGCATACACGGCGAATCAGTTTCGGAATTATAAATCGCTGGAGGCGCACATCTAATTCACAAACGGTTGGGTACAAGATTTGGCCGTTTTTAAGCCTCCACGTTGTGAGTACGTTGACCATATCACCAAGATACAGCCAGAGGTTACACATAACATTGACTTCTCCTCAGCAGCTGCCCCCAAAATTGCTCTAGATGAAAACATAAACACACCGTCCGCAAAAAAGGCAAATTCCACTTGCTACTCTGGAGGAGTTGATAAGCTACTCCATAAACAGAACATAGTTCTGCTGCATCACACATTAGGGTGTTTGTTCTAATTTTCTATGACCTCGGCGCATTGAAAATAAAACTAAAAGCCTATAAAGAGCAATATGAATTTCTTTAGAACTTACCGGAATGAAAATGTGGGGAGCACACCAACAAAAAACTGGGGATGGCAGAGAACTCGATATCAGCTCGTCTCACCGCTGCTATCCAGGCCTGCCGTCTTTGTTTGGTAACATCAGATACCTGAGCCCCCCGTTGCTTCCAGGAGGGGAAACAGTAAAAAGAGAGCCCTTTTTCCAGCTTATTCCCTTCCTGATCGTGTGATCTAACATTGCAACCGACAACACAGCAAGTACACCTGTTGTCCTCTGGCAGGAAGCACCATGACCTCCCATGTTTTAAATACACTTTAGAACAGCACGCAGCAACACTACATATGAGCGGGTGGAGGGAGGTTTGGGGTCTTCACTCACCCCCATTCTCTGTTAGCCATCGGAGCAGAGGGGCTGGGATGAGGAGCTCACTGTCCGATTGGCATCTGGAGTGAAGGGCCTCCCTGCTACTGTGGAGCCAGGGGTGGTCTGCTTGTGTCCACCCCAGGGAAAAGGGTAACATCTCCTGGGTCTAGGTGCGGTTTCCCCCTCTAGGGGTGAGGGTACCTGGACCTGGGGTATAGAGTATGTTTGGGGAGTGTGATTGTGTGTACAGTGTCAATTTGTGTCAGTCTCCATGTTGGATGAGTGCCGAGTGTTTGTATATGTGAGCATGAGGGTGGGAATGCACGTTTGTGTCTGTGTGTGCCTGTTCGTCTGTGTCTATATGTCAGGTCGGGTCTAAGACTCCACCCCTCTGGGAACATCTCACGCCCTCCAAGGCATGAAGGCCTATCTCCCCTCACCACACTCCCTGCCGGTGGCTGGCGCCTGTGGTTCGGTCGGGCCACTTCCGGAGGGTGGGGGGCCCTCAGGTCTCTGGGCCTGGAGCTTGGTCTGCTCTGGCGCAGAGCCCACGGGCAAGTCACTGCAGCCCCCTCTGGCTTTTGCTCCATGGCTGCCGGGTAACCCCTCGTCTGGGCTCTCCTCAGCTCTTCTCAGAAGGGTGCCATGGTTGCCCCTCCGATGGTCCTCCTTGGGTTCTCGCAGTCTGGGGGCCTCTGGATGTCTGGGGCCTGGATCTCCTCCATGCTTGCTTCATGCCCTAGGGGTCGGGGCTGTGGCTCCCCACACCCCCTAGCAGATCACTACATGGAGAAACCTTTTGAACACAAGCGTGCTGATCCACACAGGTGTGCATACAAGTGTACATACGGGTGTTCACAGACACAAACTGCACCTTTCTTGGCTGCTACCTCAAAGCACATTGCGTGCCCAGTATTCAATATTTAGTATTTACTGTTATTTACACTTACTGCGATGGTGTTGTGTTTATTATGTTGCTCTCCTTTTGCTTGTTTACTCTTTTTTTATCTCTTAACCAGTGATCCAGGGGATTTTTTTTGTTAAGCATTTGTCTCACTGCATAAGAAATGAACACTACAAAGACGTGAAGGAGATAGTATGTGTGGATTTAACCCAAGGCCCTGCTGTCTTGGCTAATTACAGACTAACCTTCCTTTTTATCTCAAAAACTATTGGAATAGTATTTGTAAAACAGCTAACTTATGTGCAGAGAAATGGTTCATTTGAAGAGTTTCAGTCAGGTTTTGGAGCACATAGGCACATACAGAAATAGCTTTAGTGAAGGTTTTTAATGATCTTGGCCTCTAACAGTGGACTCAGTCTGACCGATCTCTCAGTCAGAACATGGTATATTACATTTAGATGGAAACTAGCGAGCTAACGTTCTGCTGACTTCTAGTTCTGTTAAATTTAATAAATTCTGTTTTCATGGATGCCGGGATGTTTAACTTAATTGTTACACCAGGTAAAGCAGCAATGCTCATTATTTTATTAAAGATGAAAGAATTTAGGCAGTTTTAACTCTCAGTGATGCTGCAGTGTTCGTTTGACTTTGGGACCTGAAACGGACGGAGTTTTGGACTCAGATTACTCCGCAAAGCTTCTGACTACTGTAGTCATAATGCTCCGACAATCCATCATGTGGTGTGGCTTCGTAGCTTACCGAAGTTGTACTTAAACATTTATTGGCAGTTTTTTGAGCCATGTACCACATAAAATCGGTTTGAGGTCAGTAAGCACAACAAGAATTCATACATAAGGCGCACCAGATTATAAGAAATTAAGAAAATTAAAGCATTTTAAGTATGCCTTATACTGTGGAAAATAAGGGTCTGTTTTAGGCTGTGAACAAAGATTGCTTTAAAAATAGAAGTGTTAATCACTTATTTTCATTAATCAACAAAATGCAGTGAATGAACAAAAGAGAAATCTAAATCATCAATATTTGGTGTGATCAGCCTTTGCCTTTAAAATAACATAAATCCTTCTAGGTAGTTTTTGAAGGAACTCAGCTGGTAGGTTGTTGCAAACATCTTGGAGAACTAATCACTCATCTGTGGATGTAGGCTTCCTCACATCCTTCTGTCTCTTCATGTAATCCCAGACACACTTGATGATGTGTCGAGTGTTAACGAGCTAACCGAGCTAACTGCGCTAACGCGCTGATGCCGTGCAGCCCCACGCACAGGACGATCCGTGCTAACTTGTGAACGGAGATTTGCCGCGTTAATGCAGTTAACGTTAACGTTGTTTCATTACTAATGATAAAGAAAAAAACACACAACAAAATAGCTGCATGGCCCTTAGCTATGTTCAATAAAGCAAAGACTCTATTTCTGTTTTATACACTGGCGGGGTGTGGTTTGGGGCTCTGTTGCATAAGAGGGGTGGTGCAGTGGGTTGAGCACCATAGAGGCTGGCAGGGCAGGTAGGCTGGTACTGATTGAGTAACTTAAACAGTACCAGCTGTTTAACCACACCTCGCCACAATGTATAAAAACAGAAAGAAAGTCATTGCTGTACTGAACATAGTCATAAATAACTAACAAGAAATGCAATTTCTCATTCATTTTCTGTTCTCAGTGTTATACACTGTTGTAGATTGGGAACCACTTTACATGCTTTACATCTGGCTGGTGCTCACTAATATGTTCCTGTTTCTTTGGTCCAGAGCAATGTATATTCAGCTTCAAGAGCCAACAGGAGGCCATAGAGAGAGCAACTCACACACAGTATGGCCTAGTGTCAGCAGTCTTTACAAAAAGTGTGGACAAAGCTTTATCTGTGTCTGCAGCACTGGAGACTGGCACTGTCTGGTAAGTCCCGTAAAGTCCCTGTTTATGGTCCTAACAGCAGAGGGATGTTCAAGTTAAAGTTTGTGTAAATGAACATGAACACTGGTTAACTATAATGTTAATCTTTGCTTATTTCTACTCAAACTGAAAACCAAATAATTAAATATCAGTAAATGGTTTATTTATTTGATTTATACCATGGATGGGCTGTTGCAAAGGTTTGTATCTTTACTGAACACATGAAAGAACTGACAGTCAATAAAAAGAGACCCCACTCCCCCAGACTCCCTTTAGAGCATAGGTGTCAAACTCTGGCCCGCGGGCCAAATTTGGCCCGCAGCCTAATTACATTTGGCCCGCGAAGCCATACCAAATTACTATCAGAGCTGGCCTGCTGGTATTATACAGCTAATATATATATTGTTTAGTATTAAGCTTTGCTTGTTCCATATTCAATTTTTCAGCAAAACGTGTTTGAGTCCATAAGAAAAGATTCATTCTTATATCTAGAGGAATAAATATATTTCATTAAATATTAACATTAGCCCGCGACTTTGTTCCAGTTTTGAATTTTGGCCCACTGTGTACTTGAGTTTGACACCCCTGCTTTAGAGGGTATAAGCCTCAGCTGTTTCATTACTCATACACTTTCATTATATTTATTGGATCTGTATTTTCTAACTTTTCTCATGTGTTGTCTCTGTCCGCTCAGTGGAGAATATGCTATGCTGAATACTCTGAGGTGAAAACAGTGACGATCAAAGTGAAAGAAAACGTCTGAGAAGAACTGGGAAAATCGAGTGCTCTGCACTTCCTGTTGCACGAGACCACATCACAATTCTCTAACACCCACACACTCCAAATTTTGTTTTAAACAAACTATGCTGAAAGCAGTGTAGGGGCAATATATGAGATATCAGAGCACTAAAAGGTCCACTTTTGTTTTTGTCATAGGTAAATGTATTGTGGCAGCACATAAATCTGATGATGTCTCATTTCATTTTTCAAAGAATACCCCAATAATTTATTGTGAAGCTCCATGGAAGTACAGTGAGTTCTGTATATTGTTTGAAATTAGAAACTCGTTTAGGCAGGGAATTCTAGCTTATCAAAAGAGCACAGCACGTAAATTAAGCATGGAAAAATCTCAGTTGTGTGTACAACCAAAGCTCACTTTGATCTCAATGATCCTAAGCTGATAAACTTTGGTCTGTCCTCGAAGATGCTGTCAGTGGGTTTGATTTGTTATTTGATTAGTTGTCTCTGCTCTTTTTTTTTCAGGGTTCTTTTACCAGTGATATCATCAAGTGTGACTATCTAGATACAACAATCTATTGAAAGTGAAATTCTATGTGAGAAAAATGGATCAAAGAAAACAAAGAACCAAAAAAAAAAAAAAAAAACACCTGAATGTCCATTGACTGAAGGTCCTTTTATCTACCTGGCGAGCTAATGGTAGTCGTAGTTATTGTTGTTTACATCCCCATTGATGCTAATGTTAGCTCAGCCCTCAACCACCTCCAACTTGTCATCAGCAAACAGCAGCAAGAACACCCAAAGGGCATCCATGTTGTTGCTGAGGACTTCAATAAGGCACGTTTGACATCTGTACTCCCCAAATTCCACCAACATGTTAGGTTTCCTACAAGTAGGGACAGGACACCGGATCATGTGTACAGTGTACAAGGAGGCCTACAGGAGGAAGATAGAGAGCTTATACACACACAACAACCCCCACCAGGTGTGGAGAGGCATCCAAGCCCTCTCCAGCTTCAAAGGTCAGCCTGACACTAGCAGAGGAGCTGAATACCTTCTTTGCTCGGTTTGAGACCACCCTGCCCCTGACATCCCATTGCACCCCACTTACTACCTGTTCAGTACTTGTTTGCTTGTTGTAAGCAGAGATGGGCAGTAACGCGTTACTTGTAACGCGTTACTGTAATCTGATTACTTTTTTCAAGTAACGAGTAAAGTAAGGGATTACTATTGCAAAAACGGTAATTAGATTACCGTTACTTTCCCGTAGGAACGCTGCGTTACTGCGTTACTAAAACCGTGATTTTTTGCGAGAGTGTCTCATGACAGTGACGTAAGCGAGTGCGACGTTGGTGACAACAGCTGTGTGCAGATCAACAATGGATCACATATCGATTGTGGGAGAGAGTATGAGCGTGCAGCGTTTAAAGCGTGGAAGTACTGACCTTACTTTGAGTTTGATTCCATAAAAAGTGACAAAAACATTAGTGTCCGCTGTGCGTGGGAAGAAAACTTCTTTTTACAGCGAAAAAAACCCCTAAACTTCCAACAAGCACCGAGTAGCTACGACGTAATGGGAAACTCACAGAGAAACTCGCGGATTCTTCCACTGACCGCGGCACACCTGCACCAGGGTAAACCTCCGCCTGCCCCACTCCTGCTTTACAGGTGAAAATAGAGCAACAGGACCGCTGAGTCTGTGACTTTATTTATTTTCTGCTGTGTTTTACTTGCATCTATTTGAAAGAGTGAGTGTAAACACAAAAATATTTTATTTTATGTGCTGGAATGTGCAGAAAATAAGTTTAAATGTTAAACTAATTTCTTCCAGTCAGTGAATGTTGCAGATAATTAAATTTTTGCTTCATGCATAAAATTAAAAGATTAAAACTAATAAAACAAGTTTTAAAAAGAGACTTTTCCATTTGATTACATTTTGTATGATGGATTATGCAGAAAAAGTAGAATTGGGCTGAAAGATCTATCACTTTATCACCTCTTCAGGTTGTAAATCGTGTTTTTAAAAAGTAACTAAGTAACTAAGTAATTAATTACTTTTGAAAATAAGTAATCAGTAAAGTAACGGGATTATTTTTTGGGGGAAGTAATCAGTAGTTAGTTACTGATTACTTTTTTCAAGTAACTTGACCAACACTGGTGACTACATAGATGTGTCTGTTAACCTTGTTTGTTCTTTTCCTTACAGAAGGTTTTATGAGAGACACAAACCAATAAAACATCCACAAAGTCATTCGTTTTTATTTGGGAGACTGGGCAGAAATACCATCCATTTACAGTATTCCTGATGTATGCAAATTGACTTTTTTGTTCTGACCGAATTTAATCTAATATAAATATTTGCTGCTGAGGAGGATCCTCATTTCATTTCAGATATAATATATAGATAACCAAATGTTTCCAGTCCTACACAAGGTAATATTGACCTTGCCTTTTACATTTCAGCACTGGTCATAGCACGAATGTTATCATTGCATAAGTAGCAGCACTTGTTTTCTCATACTTTTGTACTTTTGATAGAAATTCAGAATGAACAAAATAAAATACAACTTTTGTGAGCCTCTTTTTATAAGAATGTGATTTCTTTATATCTGAAGAGGCTTTAAGGAAGTTGGCCAAATGAATGATAGTGGAGAGATATGAAGGACATTTATGACAGGTAATGAATTCATTTAATTAGTCACATCTTCCAATGATTGAATGTCCCAGCAAAGGTGAGGTGAGACCATGTGATTAAGACTTATTTGAAAGTGTTTCTTCTCTAAAAAGGATATGGCAGCATGGCTTAGGTTTGCAAAATGTCATCTGATCAAGCCACAAGACTTCTGGAACAATTGTCTTCAGACAGACTAGACCAAAATAAATGTGTTTTTAGTCATAATGCACAGTGCTACATATGGTGAAGCTGAAACACAGCGCAAATACCTCACATCAGCTGTCAAATGTAGTGGCGAAAAGGTGATGATTTGTTCTTGTTTTGCAGCCACAGGACCTGGCTCCTTCCATTTATTGAGTCAAGCATGTTATATGGGACCATAAACACATAAAGCATATTAAGGATTGTACATTAACATATTTTATTGTGAAAACTGTTGTCAGAACCATACTGAATTTAACCAGATAGACTTCTCCAGTCCGAACGGCATTCCGATGTCACTGCTGTATATCCTGGTGCTGTGGATCAGTGAATGTATGTCAGGCCCATGCAGAACAGCAGTGGACACAGAGCATCTCCTCGGTAGATCCCGCATTTGGTACTGACTTGTGCTATTGACTCGAAGCTGGCCTCTAGCATTGTACGCCACATCCACATTGAGTTCCCCATATATTTATGTATATATACATACATACATACATACATACACACTAGGGGTGCAACGATACACAAAATTCACGGTTCGGTTCGATACTTTGGTGTCACGGTTCGATATTTTTTCGATACAAAAAAATGTTCATGCCTTTCTAATTTGTCATTTATTAAAATTATAAATATATATTTTAACTCAAAAGTATCTATTTGATTGAGGAATCACTCATCTTTGGAAAAGAGAGTTTATTACAGAGAAATGGCTCTTTCAAAATAAAAGCTACACTATACGCTTCTTCTGGGCTATATTCTCAGCAGCATATTAAACATATCAGGTCCCCATAAGGAGAATCCTGTGCTAACGGCTGTCTAAATGACTCGGGTAAAGTTTGTAGCATGCTGCTTGTTGTTTTTGTCTGCTTCCACTTGTCTTTGCACTAGGATGCTGTCGGAGTAAATGTGCAGTGATATTCGTTGTGTTCCCACTAGTGCTGTCAGTGTTAATTTGAAATGACGTTAACGCCACAACACGGCAAATCTCCGTTAACGAGCTACCGCGGATCGCCCCGTGCGTGGGGCTGGACGGCCAACACGTTAACTAGCTAACTGCGCTAACACGCTAGTTCTGCGCAGTAGTGGATCTGCGCTCGACAGTGCAGCCTAGGCGGAGTAGTCGAACGCAGATCCACTGAGCGCTCAACACAGACAGCATCGTCAGAAGGAAAATTGATAAAGTAAATTAAAAATTTTGTATTGTTCGATACATACAGTGGGGCAAAAAAGTATTTAGTCAGCCACCAATTGTGCAAGTTCCCCCACCTAAAATGATGACAGAGGTCAGTAATTTGCACCAGAGGTACACTTCAACTGTGAGAGACAGAATGTGAAAAAAAAATCCATGAATCCACATGGTAGGATTTGTAAAGAATTTATTGGTAAATCAGGGTGGAAAATAAGTATTTGGTCACCTCAAACAAGGAAAATCTCTGGCTCTCACAGACCTGTAACGTCTTCTGTAAGAAGCTTTTCTGTCCCCCACTCGTTACCTGTATGAATGGCACCTGTTTGAACTCATCATCTGTATAAAAGACACCTGTCCACAGCCTCAAACAGTCAGACTCCAAACTCCGCCATGGCCAAGACCAAAGAGCTTTCGAAGGACACCAGGAAAAGTATTGTAGACCTGCACCAGACTGGGAAGAGTGAATCTACAATAGGCAAGCAGCTTGGTGTGAAAAAATCAACTGTGGGAGCAATCATCAGAAAATGGAAGACATACAAGACCACTGATAATCTCCCTCGATCTGGGGCTCCACGCAAGATCTCATCCCGTGGGGTCAAAATGATCATGAGAACGGTGAGCAAAGATCCCAGAACCACACGGGGGGACCTGGTGAATGACCTGCAGAGAGCTGGGACCAAAGTAACAAAGGTCACCATCAGTAACACACTACAACGGCAGGGAATCAAATCCCGCAGTGCCAGACGTGTTCCGCTGCTGAAGCCAGTGCATGTCCAGGCCCGTCTGAAGTTTGCCAGAGAGCACATGGATGATACAGCAGAGGATTGGGAGAATGTCATGTGGTCAGATGAAACCAAAGTAGAACTTTTTGGTATAAACTCAACTCGTTGTGTTTGGAGGAAGAAGAATACTGAGTTGCATCCCAAGAACACCATACCTACTGTGAAGCATGGGGGTGGAAACATCATGCTATGGGGCTGTTTTTCTGCCAAGGGGACAGGACGACTGATCCGTGTTAAGGACAGAATGAATGGGGCCATGTATTGTGAGATTTTGAGCCAAAACCTCCTTCCATCAGTGAGAACTTTGAAGATGAAACGAGGCTGGGTCTTCCAACATGACAATGATCCAAAACACACCGCCCGGGCAACAAAGGAGTGGCTCCGTAAGAAGCATTTGAAAGTCCTGGAGTGGCCTAGCCAGTCTCCAGACCTCAACCCCATAGAAAATCTGTGGCGGGAGTTGAAAGTCCGTGTTGCTCGGCGACAGCCCCAAAACATCACTGCTCTCGAGAAGATCTGCATGGAGGAATGGGCCAAAATACCAGCTACTGTGTGTGCAAACCTGGTAAAGACCTATAGTAAACGTTTGACCTCTGTTATTGCCAACAAAGGTTATGTTACAAAGTATTGAGTTGTATTTTTGTTATTGACCAAATACTTATTTTCCACCCTGATTTACGAATAAATTCTTTACAAATCCTACCATGTGGATTCATGGATTTTTTTTTCCACATTCTGTCTCTCACAGTTGAAGTGTACCTCTGGTGCAAATTACTGACCTCTGTCATCATTTTAGGTGGGGGAACTTGCACAATCGGTGGCTGACTAAATACTTTTTTGCCCCACTGTATGCGTACCGAACCAAAAGCACTGTATGAACGGTTCAATATCAATACGAGTGTCGTTGCACCCCTAATATATATATATATATATATATATATATATATATATATATATATATATATATATATGTGTGTGTGTGTGTGTGTGTGTGTGTGGAGAGAGAGAGAGAGAGAGAGTATGCAAATGGCTAACAAGCAGCCATTATGATTTGTCATACAATGACAATAGGAGGCAAATCAACAATCAGTGTCTGTCTACTGCTTACTAAGATAGACCAGTGGCTAACAAACGTAAGCAGAAATGTTATCTTGTTCAGGATACATGTTATACATAATACCTGTCATTATCCAATGACACATCTGCTTACCTGTATCTTTTGCTAGTTTCTCCTCCTCCTTTTTTCTCTTTTTTTTGTACACTGAGCACCTGATGGCTTTAACCTTTTCTTGTCAATCTTCCGCTGGTGTTCATTTTGCACTCCAGTATCAACACCCATCCCCAAACCCGAAAATCACCACAACATAACCTAACAGACCTACACCTTAGTGCAGAGATTCGATTAGTATAGGGGGGTTTTTTCTGGGATTTCGTACAGCCCAGGAAGAAATAATTAATACATAATAGGCTTGAACTGACAACATTATGAATGAAATGTGCTCTATTTGGAAGCACCCTGCCCCCTCCCCTTTCGAGAGGTTGTGTGATAGACCTCAGCAGCACAGCATCGGCAGCAAGCAGGCGCACTGAGGGCTCACTTTTCGCATATGTGTGACAGAATTTAGAAAACACATCGGTGCAAATTATAAATCTATATCATAATGTATTCTGTTTTTGTGGTTGTTGCTTTCTTTTATTTACTTTTATTTTGCGAGCTGGTTATTAAATGCCAGAGAATCCCTCGCCCCTCCTCCCTGTGCGGCAAGCAGCAGGCGCACCTCGCCGTGTCGCCCATATCAAAAACACTGTGTGAGGCCATCAGTCCACGAGACCAAGCTTAGGTTAAAACTGGATCATGCAACAAAACAACGATCGCAAAAAAACACTTATCAAATCTGCACAATCCCTGAAAAAGAAAATGCCAATTTCAGACCTCAACAGGTGTTCTGGGGAACCATCCTAACCGTTGTTTTTGCGCATGCGCACAACACGAAATTAAGTGGCGAACCATCCTACCTTTGTGAATATGAGCTAGAATCATACTTGAACCGCTAAAAGTCAGTGCCAAACCATGCTATCTTTGTGAATTTTACCTACAAGCATACTTTAACGGGTAAAATGAAGTGGCAAACCGTCCAGGCTTTATAATTATGAGCTACAAGCATACTCTGATGGGCAAAAGCGTTTCTACAAGCCTTTACAACCCTTCTGGACCTTATTTTGAAAAACACACCAGGCATCCATATTATTTTGAAAATTAATACCGGAAATCTCTGTGTTAAACAACCCGACTGCTCAAAATTCGTCCGGAGTGGAAAGTTTTTTCGTGGAATCAGGAAGTCCAGTAAAAGATTGTTGTGAGGTAATCCGCGGCTGGTATATACAGCAACGCTGCAAAACCCTCTCTGCCTCTCACTGGACCTTTCAGGCATGCGGTAAGTTGGATATTAATGCGGTGCTAAGACGTGCTGTGTCTCGTGGTAAGCAGGAACCACTAACTCAGAGTTACTGTTAAAAAGAAAAAGTAACAAAGCTGTTTTTCAAAGTCTGCCCCATTTTCTGTGACATGTCCCACAAATGAAAGCACCTTGTGTTCCAGCAGTCATTGTTGTTGTTGTTGTTGTTATTATCGATATTATTCAGAAGTTGGCTAGGGGTATAAAAATTGCTGCGCAGCTACACACAGCAGAGACATGCACAGACATTTGGACTGTCAGCGGCTACAGTCACAGTCGTTATACCTCATGTTGGCACTCCAGACTAACGCTAGAAAATGCAGCATGGAACACATGCAGGGGCCTGTCCTTCCAGCTTTCTGTTGCCTGAGGTATTTACCAACCACAGTTATAGGCCATCTTCCAGATGCGCACCTGGATGTTTGGTATTTCATGCTAGATACTGGTTATGACTCCCACTAGTGCTCAGTCTCCTCCTTTCCGTTTACTGTACAGTCTCAAGGTGCTGGACTTGGGGTGAAACTCTGTAAGGAGCTTCCTTGTCTGTGCTTCCTATGGCCAACAGGGTATCTGACTAACAGTAGGGTGTAGGCGTAGATTGCCCAGATCTTGTCCTTCCCAATCATCCGACTTCTCGGGACATTGCCTGACCCTCTGCAGGTATTTGGTGTTTGTCGATTTCCTAGTAGTCTCTTCATGGTTCCCATTTACCTGTGCGATTCCCAGGTGCTTGTAGCTGTCCTGTGTTACTGCAGTGTTGTCTTCTGGTTGTGCGATTCCTCAGTTTTGACTATTAACAACTGCTGTAGTTGGTAGAGCAGGGCGATATGACCAAAATATTTATCAGGATATAGGGCTGTTCGATATAACGATATATATCTGTCTGTACTGATGACAGGACATCTCCTTGGTAAATCCCACACTTGGCAGCTTGTGCTGTTGGCTTGAAGTTGGCCTCTAGTGTTGTTCGCGACATCACCATCCTTTTAGTGCTCTGCTCGTGTAGTGAGCCATATGTCTGTTTATCTTAGGCACTATGATGCCTGATAGGACATTACATGTGGTCCTGAGGCAGGTTATTGGCTGTTAGTTAGATGAAACCGGTTCCTTCTGGGGATCCTTGGGGATCAGAATTGGAACACAGACACAGCAGCTTGGCATCCTCTCTACCTCTGTGCCCCCATCAAACACATGTGGTTATTGATGATGTGAGTCCTGGTAGGAGTAGTAGGATAATCCTACAGCACCATACTTCTTGCTCATATTTAGCCATATCATGTCAAATGTATAGGGCAACGCTACAATGTGCAAATGGATGACAGCGTGTTGACTGAAGGCAGAGAGAACCGCAAGCAACAACAATAATGATGGATTGCATTTATACAGCGCTTTTCATGGCACCCAAAGCGCTTTACAATGCCACTATTCATTCACTCTCACACACTGGTGGAGGCAGCTACGGTTGTAGCCACAGCTGCCCCGACAGAAGCGAGGCTGCCATATCGCGCCATCGGCCCCTCTGGCCATCACCTGTAGGCAGAAGGGTATCGAACCGGTTACAGATGCGATTCCCAACCCCCTGAGCCCCGGTCGCTCCAACAGAAGATAACTGTAGTATAAGCCTGGCAGAGCATCTCAAGGGAGTTTATACTTTAGATAGTTATGAGGACTAAGGACTTTCATCCAAGTATTAAAAACAATCCATATTTAATGATTTTATGTATTCTGTTAAATGGGCCAATAAGATTTTTGTTAAATTGTGGCCTGCGCTTCACAATTTCTCCAAATACTAAACATTTCATGCAATGCCTTTGTTCAATACTTTGAATTCAACCTGAAAGTCTGTTCTTTGATTTTGATCTTTTAGCACACTTAGTTGTTGTTTTGTATTATTCGGGCTGCACAGCTAATTGTGCCTAATCAACTGGTAGAATGACCTTTTTTAATGAATTCAAAGAGTATGTGTTTGTTCTACATCACAGCAACCTTGTCTGTGTGCAGGCTGACAGGTATATTTAGGCCTCCTCTTTCCTTTAACAGTGGTTAACCTAACTAGTAGCTCCAAGAAGAATGTCCTACTGGTCTGTTGGTCTTCACCGGGACTCTGGAGACATTCCCAGCAACATGGAGCAAAAAAGCAGTAAGTAACCTTCCCAGCATCTTATGTGTGTCTCTCTTATGTACATGGCTGGTTTGCTTGGTTTTCTTGATGCAGTCGTGGCCTCATGAGGCAGGTTGAGAAAGGACGTTACTGCAAACTGAAATGTAGCTATGTGTGAAGTGGCAGCAGCACTTCTTTCTTTTAGAAAAAGAAGAACTGAAACTATGGTTTCAAAAGTGTTATTTTTTGCCATTTGTATGTGAAGTAAACTGTGCACCCTGACATCTCGCTTAACACATGTAAGCATCTTCTAGATTTTCTTCCTGCCAAATACAGCATGTTTCACTCTGCAGTGTGTGGCAAATGATAATAGATGACGTGGGATTAGGTAGGAGAACAGTGGAACATTGTAAACTGGTTTGTAGTCAATTTGATTACTCCTTTTTTCCCCACTGTAACGAGGAACCTAATGTGTTTGTATCTTTTGACTTCCTGACTATAATACGACAGATATTCAAATTAATTTAGCGTTAAAAAAAAAGAAGAAGAAGAAGAAAAAAAAAAGACATTTTGCTTAAACTTTATAAACTTGCATAATAATATATAGTCAAAGGAGCTTGCAAAGAAAAGCGTCTGGACTTCTTTAAGTTGCTTGAAGACTCTCCACTATTTGACCTTAGAACTGAAGCAGCTTCTCGGATGAGAGGTGAAACGTCTTCAAGCAACTTAAAGAAGTCCAGACGCTTTTCTTTGCAAGCTCCTTTGACTACGATGACCTGGATGACTGAGAACCTTCACAGACATAATAATATATAAGTTAGGAACCCATCAATCTGGGCAGGTTTTCCTTATCACAAAGGAATCTCACCCAATAATGTAACACAGTCCTGCACATTACAGTTACAAAGCTTCTTCAGCTACATGTGTGCCGGGCACACAGAAAAGAAATGATTAAACAAACTTTATTAATCCCTGAGGAAGTTCATTGATCACAGTAGTGCGCTACTCCTACTCACAAAAAATAAAACATTCATCAGCCAGAGCCTGATCTTCAACAGGTAACACAAGCAGTGAGGAGCAGCCAGGGTTAAAGCCTATTTCTACTTGTTCATGGTTCTGAAGTAGAATCACTGTGGCGGTCGCTTTAAAGTATCTTTGGGCTGATATGCATGCTTGCTTTGTGTTTTACAGGTTCTCTGTTCATATGAGTGTAAAAAAACAAACAAAAAAACTGAAGGAAAGATTGCATATCTGTCCTTACTAGGATAGAGATTTGTGTTGATGTGTGCAACTGTAACAAAAGATTTGTTTTATAGGCTGGTAAATATGTGACAATGCGTTTTAGTTGATTTTTCAGAGTAACGAGAGAGTGGTGTAACAAATTACTTTCGCCAGCAAGTAATTGAGTAATAGACTGCATGAAGAAAAGTCAGAAAACATGTGTAATAATTTACTTTTGTGGAGTAACACTGCTGTTCAGGTGGCTAATTTCCAGAATTTTGGCAATGGCTCTAAATTGTTCTGTCTTATATGGTAGCATTTTTAGGAAAGTACATCACACCTTCATTACAGCCCAGTTTCCCAGTTGCACTAAAAATCCCCCACCCAATAACACTCCCTGGTTGATGCCCCCGCCCACTGGTGCATTGGTGGTTCTGTGTCTGGGTGCCCGGGTGTGTATTGGCTCCCTCCCAGCAGCTGTTTGCTGGGGCCTGGGTGACCCCTCCTGGGCCTCTCAGCTCTTCTCTTGGTGGGTGGTGCGATTGCCTCTGCAGTCATCCTCTTTGGGCTCTTGTGCTCTGGGAACTTGTCTTGATTATGGAAGCTATCGTCCAAAACAGCTTTTTGACTATAAATTTTTCCCCTCAGCTGTAGATGCAGATGGTTTATTGTCATCAACCCACGGAGCAAGCGGGTGGTATAGATGTCTGAGTTTGTGAATGTGATTACCAGAGTACAAGGAAACAGTAAATTGACACCATAGGTGAATCTAATTAAAAAGATCTTGGATGAGCTCGAATCTAAGTGACCTCAACCTCATGGTCAGAGGTCAAGTTTTCTGAAAATCTTGTGAATTGAATAATTTGATAACACAGCGACATGGGACTTTGAAATCTAATAGGGGGCAGCTCTGATGGTTGCCATTTTTCTTCTTCTTTTTTACAGCTTAGAAACTGTAATCATAACTTGTAGTTGCTGTTCGGTGGGCACTTTAACATGGTGATCTGACTTGTTTTTGGATCCAGCCTCAGGCGACTATACCTTGAACTGTGGATTTTGGCACACATATGCGAGCTTAATTTTTTTGGCCCAAATGTCGTCAAGTAGAGAACTGTGAAATGCTACGGGCTCATTAAAGTTATAAATAAAATTCTCTTTTTCACTTTTAAGTTTTGTTTTCATTTCCAGTTTTTGGCTACATTAAGACAAGCAGAACAATATTGTCATCCCTTATGTACCAGGTTTGTTAGAGAAACTCATGAGTCTTTTCCAAGCACAACATCCCAGTGTACTTCAGACTCAGCCACACACTGAGATAGAAATTGGTTCATCCGAAAGAAAAACACTCCCAAAAACAAACGTAACAACAAGTGTATGCTGTACAGTGCAGCGAGGAATGCTCAGACCAAACAGCCACTTCATAAACACATGGCACAACACACAACGCCTAATGCCCACTCATATCTTGGGTCATTTGATCAGTAAGTCAGATGATAGGCTGGGGCAAGGTCTCACAATGGGTTCACCTGAAACCTTGGGTGATTGTGACCCACACCCGTTTTCACACTTTGGCTCGTGTGATTAGGCAGAGGATCAATTGGGGGTCCAGGACCCTCTTAGGATCACTCCTAAAAAGCCTTAAATTTGGGAGTCTCCACCATTTGGTCTTAGAACTGAAGAAGCTTCTGGGATGAGAAATGAAACGCCTTCAAGAAACTTAAAGAAGTCCAGAAACTTTTCTTTCCAAGCTCCTTAGGCTAATTCACTGTACAAATTTGTCAATCTTTGTTTACACTTGTAGATCATATAATATGCATTTGTAATGGTTTTGAGGGGTATTTCTCTATGGATGCATCAGAGACCAACTCGCGGTTTGTATCTTGGCCAATGATACTTGGCATGCAAATGTGCAAGTGGAAAAAAGTAGTATTAAATATCTTTTTAAAATACACATTGAAGGACACATCCTGGTCAAAACCAATTCAAAGATTCCTGACAGTGTTCGTGGAGGCCAAGTTTATGCCACCCAGAGTAAGTATCTGGTTGGATACCATAATTGTACGTTTTTTAGGCCGAGTACAATAATCTGTTTTTTCTGAATTTAGAAGCAGAACATTGTCTTATAAGGTGTGAAAAGCATGTGGGTCATTATTAGCAGAAGTTTCAGGTGAAACCATTGCCTCAGCCTGTCATGTGACCCATTGAGATCAACTGACGCAAGATGTGAGTGGATGTTAAGGTGCCTGGAAATACCTCGAACTGTCCACCATTTGGTCTTAAAACAGAAGAAGCTTTTCAATGTCTTCAAGAAACTTAAAGAACAAGAAGCCTGGTTGCTTTTCTTCCCAAGCTCCTTGGGTTACCACGACCTGGATGAGAACCTGCACAGGCATTTGAGTTCCCTGTGCAACTCCAGAATTAACAGCATGCATTTCTTTTTTCTTTAAATAATAAAAATCTGAGTGGAATCTTGAATGTTGACATTGATACGAGAATATTAGTGTTTGGGTTTTTTCCCCATTTTTAAATAGTAATGTTTTTTTAATGATGTATAGAAGTACAGTAAAAAGTGCTTCTTAACATCTGCCATCAGAGACAATCTTTGTTGTGCTTTAGATTAGATAGAACTTTATTAATCCCTCGGGTGGGTTCCTCTGGGAAATTCGATTTCCAAAAAAGCACAGCACCGACAGAAGTTACAGAGTTACAGAATATTTTATATATATATATATATATATATATATATATATATATATATATATATATATATATATATATATATATATATATATATACAAATACAGAGACAATATAAATAAAATATACGAAGAGAATAAATAGGAATAAAAATACAAGTGAATTGCACATTTCAAGTATTGAGTCTATTGCACCGTTGACTATTTACAAAAGTATTGCACAGTGAGGTGCAGAGGCACTGCAGCTCAGTTGTTCCCCCCTCCTTTGTCCTCCTGTTTCCCCTCCCTCTCCCCTCCAGAGAGGAGTTAAACAGTCTGATGGCGTGTGGGACAAAGGAGTTTTTAAGTCTGTTAGTTCTTGTCTTGGGGAGAAGCAACCTGTCACTGAACAGACTCTTCTGGTTGTTAATGGCCGTGTGCAGAGGATGCCCAGCATTGTCCATAATGTCCATCAGTTTCTTTAATGTCCTTTTCTCTGCCACTGTCACCAGAGTGTCCAGCTTCATGCCGACCACAGAGCTAGCCCTCCTGATCAGTTTCTCCAGCCTGGATGAGTCCCTCTTTGCTGTGCTGCTCCCCCAGCACACCACAGCATAGAAAAGTACTCCAGCAACCACTGACTGGTAAAACATCCTCAGGAGCTTCCTGCAGATGTTAAAAGACCTCAGCCTCCTGAGGAAGTACAGTCGGCTTTGGGCTTTTTTATACAGGTGCTCTGTGTTGCATGACCAGTCCAGTTTATTGTCCACCCACAGCCCGAGGTACTTGTACTTGTTGACCACCTCCACCTCCTCCCCCTCTATCTGAACCGGCAGTGGACCTTCTCTGGACCTCCCGAAGTCCACAACCAGTTCCTTAGTCTTTGAGGTGTTGAGTTGCAGGTGGTTTGTGTGACTCCATGCGACAAAGTTCCTCACCAGACTTCTGTACTCCTCTTCCTGATCATCCCAGATACACCCCATGATGGCTGTGTCGTCTGCAAACTTCTGAATGTGGCATAATTCAGAGTTGTAGCAGAAGTCAGAGGTGTACAGGGTGAAGAGAAGAGGGGACAGCACAGTTCCCTGTGGTGCTCCTGTGCTGCTGACCACTGTGTCAGACGTGATGTCCTTCAGCCTGACGTACTGTGGTCTGTCGGTGAGAGACACAAAACCCCTTTAGCTCATACCATGAGCGTACTCTTTAAATAAGATGACCCAGTTCTGGGTGCATGCTAATAACAGGGTTACAGTAATACAGTGTTTAACCGGCCACAGGCCTCTGTAAAGTCCAGATCCTAGTTACAAATGCACTTTATTTTTTCTCTTTTCATTTTTTGACTGTCCTGTTTCCTGACAGGCCCTGGGGAGGATATGGGAGCAAAGGTGTCATTGGTGGAGGATACTGGGCCCTGTTCTACACTGCTAACTCACCCCACTTTTAAAAACATCCAGGCAGCATATGAAGATGGAGAGGAGGACGTTGCCAGGGAGCTGATTCAACAAGCATGCTGTGTGGTGTGCAGTGCTGGGACACCGCGCATTGATGGGGTAAGTATCACTACACTGCTGTGTAGGCTATAAATATAAAATCTCTTATGCAAGTTTGGATCTAGTGTTACAGTGGTACGCTGGTAAGTATGTGCCTAAATTACAAATAAATATAATTTATAATAAATAATTTATGAATGCAATTATAAATTAAAATTGACTGTTATTGTAAAGTACTGAAAATTCTTTATAGAGTAAAAAAAAATCAAATACGAGTATTTGTATATACACATTAGGGACTGATAAGAATTTAGCCATTCCACTTTGAGCGCCACCACCAATGACTGTTTTCTGCAGTCATTGGTCACCACCATCTCTAAGCAGTATATTAAAGACATTCACACAAATTAATTACATGCTGAGTCAAGTAGTGAATGGCTTCCACTTTGGTGGCCTCAGGGTCGCTTCTCTGCCTTTTGTGGACGTGGTTCAGTTAGCTTCATTAGGCGGTTGCGTCCATTACACATTGGAGCGTTAAGTGTTGAGACCCTTTGCTACAATCCATATCCAAGGCCATAGTTATTCAGTATTCAACTGCTACAACAGCAGTTTTCAGCTCGTGACTCTGTTTCTCTCTGGAAATGGGCAGGCAGTAAAACAACTACTAGCCCAGGAACTCCTCCTAATTCCTGGGAACTATCATATCCCAGCAGAGGGATATCAAAGCAGAGAATGTGCTTCCTGCACCAGCTGGCAAAAATAAACAAAAACTGCCAAAGTCATTAATGGTGCAGTTTTACTTCTCCATCAGTGAATCTATCCTCCTCTGTCACCATCTGGCATGCTGTTGCCTCTACCAAGGACAAAGGCAGACAGTAGCATGTCATCTGCTCTGCTGAGAAGGTGATTGGGTGCAACCTGCCTTGCCTACAAGATCTGTACACCACCAACACACTAAGAAGTGCAAGGAGGATTGCTGCCGACCCCTCGCACCCTGGTCATGAACTGTTTGTGACACTCCCCTCTGGTGGAAAGCTGCCCATCAGAAGCAACACCTCACAGCATGACAGTAGTTTCTTTCCCCACGCTGTGGGACTACTTAACAATGCACCCTCACCCTGATCACTACTTCATTAAAGTAACACACACTACTTCATTTGCCACACCCACATACCTCTGGGTAACACACCTGCCTTGGGGGCAGGTGTGTTACCTAAGGAGCTTGGAAAGAAAAGCGACTGACTTTCTTTAATTCTTTAAGCGAAGTGAAACATCTTCAAGAAATGTATAGAAGTCCCGTCACTTTTTTCCAAGCTTCTTGGATCACCATGACCTGGATGACTGAGAAGCGTTACAGGTATATTGTAATGAAATTTCCAGATGAATTTTTGAAGTCTTGTGTTTGGTCTTTAATGGATTTTTTTTCTTATTTCTTGGGGATATTGCTTTCATTGTGACTGGCGACAGCAATAATTTTGAGTTGGTTTAGGTAATGAATGAAATGCACTATATGGACAGAAGCACAAGGCCACCTGCACTTCTATAGAAGCTGCTTAGACATGGACCCACTTTTTCGCATATGTTTACAAAGGCGGAGTGCATGGCTAGGGCAAAGAAGTTTGGAAATACGTGGGGGAGGGCCAGACACATTCTGTCAGAGCAAATGTAACAGTTTCCAGTTTCATTTGGCGTCTATGGTAGTTATAATGGAATATCTACAAAACTCATAATTATAATTATATGTCTCACCTGTACTACAAGTGACAAATAACGAGACATGTCAGTCAGAGACTGCTAACAATGGTGGTTGTTGTTCTCTGTTCCAGCAACGACAGGAACAGGTGAAACAGGAAATATACTTGCCATTGCACTAAGACAGAGATTCATAACTGGAGAGAGGTTTCACAATTTTATTTTATTATAACGTTATGACGTGGTAATGTTGTGAAACTCTGTGCAAGTATAGCAGGGTATCTGGAGGCGGAAAAAATAAAAACGTTATTTTGTGGCACAGTCGCCAAGCTTGAAAAACCAAAAATCTATTTATAGGTGTGAATGGATGGAGATGCACATCAATTTATATTTCAAAATGATATCTGGTCTATTTACTAAGAGGACGACTGTCATCAAGGCAGCAACCTGTTTTACTCATGGTGTGTCACAGTGTCACTAAGACGAAGGTGAATCCAACACAATCTAAGCAACTAAGGTGTAATCATAATAAAATTAAAGGACTTGGCATAAGATATTGACACAACACACCTAAAAGTTAAGCTATTATGCACAGGTTACTTATTACACCCAGTAACAAGCCCACTGGGGGGTGTTATAATATAACTGCAAATGGATAAACATCAGTTTCACAAAAATCTGTGCTATCCTGCTATCTCTCACCATCTGCTATAGAGAAATATTATGTTTGAGTAAACAAAACCCCAATTGATATCAATTTATGTGTTTAGAAAACATTTGTTAAGTTTTAATGTGCTTGTTTGTGTCTGATTGAGACCCCCTGTCTGATTCTAGTTGACTATGCTCCACCTGTGAGGCATGTGAATGAGTCTTATTGGATTTAAATATAAAGCTCATTGAGTACAGAATGCTGATTTTGGTTCCATTAGTTGGATATGTTCTTTAGGACTAAGGACCTCAGCTCTTTTATTCTTTATCCAAGCCTGTCTAATGTTTTTCATGGAATTTTTCCACGTGCCATCTTTAGGCTGGATGCATTTTGAGGATTTGCTAATTATTACATTAAGGACTTTCCATTCAGTTCAGTTTTATTTATACAGCGCCAAATCACAACAACAGTCTCCTCAAGGCGCTTTATATTGTAAGGTCGACCCTACAATAATACATTCAGAGAAAAAAACCAACAATCATATGACCCCCTATGAGCAGCACTTTGGCAACAGTGGGAAGGAAAAACTCCCTTTTAACAGGAAGAAACCTCCAACAGAACCAGGCTCAGGGAGGGGCGGGGCCATCTGCCGCAGCCGGTTGGGGTGAGAGAAACCCCACTTAACTTTCGCCTTGTAATCGGAAGGTTGCCGGTTCGAGCCCCGGCTTGGACAGTCTTGGTCGTTGTGTCCTTGGGCAAGACACTTCACCCGTTGCCTACTGGTGGTGGTCAGAGGGCCCGGTGGCGCCAGTGTCCGGCAGCCTCGCCTCTGTCAGTGCGCCCCAGGGTGGCTGTGGCTACAATGTAGCTTGCCATCACCAGTGTATGAATGTGTGCGTGAATGGGTGGATGACTGGATATGTAAAGCGCTTTGGGGTCCTTAGGGACTAGTAAGGCGCTATATAAATACAGGCCATTTACCATTTACCATTTTCCAAACATGCACTATATTATCAGAAACGTATGCTTATCTGCTTTCACACACATGAACTTGAGTGACATCCCATTCTCATTCCTTGCATAAGGTTTAATATGATGTCAGCCCACTCTTTATTGTTCTCCTGGCAACCGCCAAACCCATATACATCCAATTGCTTGCAGACCGAAAAACATGATTACCTCTAGAGAGTACTTTTCCACTGCTCTAGAGTCCAGTGGGGGAGTGTTTTACATCACTGCATCTGATGCTTTGCGTTGCACTGGGTGATGTAAGCCTTGGATCCAGGTGCTTGTCTATGGAAGCCCATTCCATGAAGTTCTTTATGCACTGTTGTTGACCTTATCTGAAGGCCACATGAAGATTGGAAGTCTGTAGCGATTGACTCTGCAGAAGTTTGGCGACCTCGGTGGACAATGTAAGTTGGCATCTGCTTATCCTGCAGATATATGGTAATTATGATTCAGTAAAAGGACTAGATGTTACAATCCCTGATAATGCATTGCTTTAAATGGAGAGAATCTTGAAGGATGGCTGTTATGAGGAAAGGCAGCCATGAATTATAATTACGTAGTAAACAAAAAGTGTGATGTAACTCCAAACATGTTTTATATTTTAGATTCTTCAAAATAGCCACCCTTTGCTCTTCGCATTCTCTCCATGAGCTTCGTGAGGTTATCACCTGAGATTTTTTTCTGACAGTCTTGAAAGAGTTCCCAGAGATGCTGAGCACTTGTTGGCCCTTTTGCCTTCACTCTGCGGTTCACCTCAAACAATCTTGATTGGGTTTAGGTCTGCTGACTGTGGAGGCCAGGCCGTCTGGTGCAGCACTCATCACTCTCCTTCTTGGTCAAACAGCCCTGGAGGTGTGTTTGGGGTCATTTATGCTGTTGAAAAATAAATGATGGTCCAACTAAATGCAAACCAGATCCCCAACAGTGTCACCAGCAAAGCACCATCACACCACCTCCTCCATGCTTCACGATGGGAACTGTGTATGTACCATGCAGCTTTTCTGCTTCCCACAAAGACACAGCAGGTGGAATCAGAGATCCCAAATTTGGACTCATCAGACCAAAGCACAGATTTCCACTGGTCTAAAGTCCATTCCTTGTGTTTCTTGGTCCAAACAAATCTCTTCTGCTTGTTGCTTTTCCTTAGTTGAAGTTTCTTAGCAGCTATGTGACCATAAAGGCCTGATTCACACAGTCTCCTCTGAACAGTTGATGTAGAGATGTATCTGCTACTGTGTGGCATTTATCTGGGCTCTAATCTGAGGTGCAGTTAACTTGTGGTTTCTAAGGCTGATGCCTCAGCATTGATCCTCAGCAGCAGTGGTGAGTCTTTGATGAATCTATTTGAAGTTATTTATCAACTTTTTCTTTGCTACATAATTCCATATTTTTTATGTCTTCAGTTTGTATCTACAATGTATAAAGTAGTAAAAAGAGAAAAACCACTGAATGTCCAACCTTCTGTGTGGTAGTGTTTATTTGAGTCTGTATATCTACTTTTGGCCTTGTGTGGCTTATAGAAATGAAATTCTAACTTGTATATACATTCTTTTTTCATTTGTTTTCTTTTTGTCTTTTGTTTTTGAACGTTATAAAAGATGTATGGTGTGCAATCATTCCATCTTGGAAAAAGAACAATTCAGTGAACTCATTAAAAGTCTAATTGTTATGGAAATGTCTGACACCAAGGTTATCTGTTCAGTTAGCAGTGTTGGGCAAGTTACTTTGAAAAAGTAACTAATTATAGTTACTAGTTACTTCTTAGAAAAAGTAACTGAGTTAGTAACTGAGTTACAAGATTCCAAAAGTAATTAATTACTTGAAAAGTAACTATTGTTACTTTAAAAAAAAAAAAAAAAGTTTAACCCTCTGAGGTCCAGTTTTCACTACTTTTGATGTTTCCTGTAGTTTCCTCTACAAATCATACGCACAAGTTTTGCAAACAACAAAGTTATTTGCAGCCATTTAGCTTTTTTATAACCATTTCAAACTGTTTACATAACAATCAGGTGTTCTACATTCAAATTATTTGTGCCACTATAAGGGAGAACATCACAGCCTGATACTGCAGACAGCAGTCTCTCTCTCTCTCTCTCTCTCTCTCCTCACTCCCCCCCCCCCCCCCCTCCCTCCCTCCCTCCTTCCTCACTCCTAAAACCAAATGTCATGTTGCCAGATCATTCGTTTGGATTGGTCGACATGGTGCATTTTCCCAACAAACCAAAGGGGCTGTTTTTGTTCATAAGCTGAGAGCGCTCGCTGCGCTGTCCTTAGACAGTACGTGATGAAACTATTCAGGAACAAACAGGCGTATATATTGTTTATCATGACTCGGGTTTTGCGTGGCCTATCAACACAATTTATAAACTGGTATATGTCACATTGTTGCTTTGTCATCTTGAAGTGGTCATGTGATTGGCTTACCACGACTACTTTATTCTTCTTTTGCCCCCTGAGCTCCAGGTGTTGTGCCAAAAAGTGATCGTCTGTCAGAAAGTGATCGCCGTCCGCGGGAGCGCGCAGCTGCTTAAAGCTGTAGCGCCCAGATTACTTACAGCTGCTTCCGTGCAACTGATATAAGATGCAGTAAGCTGAAGACAGCTTCAACTGTCTGTTTGTTGAAAAATAGTAACACAACCGCATTTTCTTGTTAACGGTAACGGCGTTGTAACGATAGAAATAGTAATTAGTTAGATTACTCTTGACTGAAAAAAGTAACACTGTTACTTGTAACGCCGTCATTCCCGTCACTGTCAGTTGGTGACATATAATCACATCTAATTTCCACGTCTCGTTTTTTAGGCTGTGGGAGCTCTAATGTTTAAATGTGTCCAGTTGAAAGTCTCAGAGCTGTAACGGGGCAGTTGCCACCTTTAGAAATAAACAGCAGCACTGAGGGCACACTCGA
Organism: Aulonocara sp. 'chitande type north' Nkhata Bay; assembly: GCF_057382095.1. Lineage (NCBI taxonomy): Eukaryota > Metazoa > Chordata > Actinopteri > Cichliformes > Cichlidae > Aulonocara > Aulonocara sp. 'chitande type north' Nkhata Bay. Next base: position 41,491,862 of record NC_141344.1, read on the forward strand.
TGATAAAACTATAAACTGGAAATAAAATGTTTGTGTTCCCTAATTCATCTTGTCCTTTTAACAAGCGTTGCATTTTACTGGAATGTTTTAGCAATCTTTAGAGATTTTTATCCCGGTTTGATAACAGCTATGTAGTCAGCACTCACACTGATAATTATCTGTGAAAGAAAAGTCATGTGATCCATGAAACCCCTGTCCGTGTTGCCCTGACACTTGAACACACAGGGAACTTTGGGTTAACTTGGCAAGTTCCTTCATGTGTCTGTTTATCCTGATCTCCTATGTTAGCGTAAGTGAATATATAAGTGAAGATATCCTTTTTTTCCTCATTTTTGTTTTAATTTACAGGTACGTCTCCTGTGTGTGGCCACTCAGTATGGTGATCGACAGAGTGTGTGTTACCTCCTCAAAGAGGCTTGCATCCCTGTGCCTCTGGAGCCATCTAACAGCAACCCTGCTGTTTTGGCAGCGCACTATGGCCACACCGACTTGGTCAAGGAGCTACTGGACCATGTTCCCGGTAGGAGTACAGCATACAGTCCAACTTTCATCCTATGTGGATATATAGATTCCCTATGTATTATTTTGGTATTAATTATTCATTATAAAATGAATGACCACCAACAGCGAAATGTTGGCCACTTGGTCCTTAACAGGACCATGGCAAGTGCATGGACAACCTTTCAGATTTACACATCACAGCAAACAGTACGGTTACAGAGTTATTACCACGTACAAACAACTTGTAGGTCAAAGTAGCTATACATGTAAAAGAAGCCTGACCCTGCCATAAACCTGCTCCCCCAGCAAGTAACTCAAGATTATCTTCAGCAGATTAATGGACTAATAATAGATTACCTTATGAGTAAAAGAAAAATGGGGAGTTGCAAGCTGCAGCATTGATTGGACAAGTTCAGTTTGTAGCCAGAGATTGAATTGAACGATGTGCTCAAAAGCCGTAGCATTAAAAAAAAAGATGAATACCAGAGTGTTAGTGAGAAGAGGTGTTTTTCTTAAAGTTGAATACCAGGTTGGCTAAAATGGCTGCTGCCACCAAGGCAAAGACAGGTGAGCTCCCTGGAAGCCTGCCTCAGGTATGCTGTTATCCACACCTGACCAGGTGTGGCCAATTAGCACCAGCTGAAAACATGGAGGAGATTAGGGGCTGCAGAGGGACGTAACAAACAAATTAAGGACCGAGAGGACTTTTGGTATTAATCAGGCCAAGAAACATAGAAAAGCAAATCATCAGCTTACAAACATTCTCCGCTCGAAGCCATTCCTCACCACACCCGCAGATTTGAGGATTACATCGGAGCACAATAGCTAAAGTTTCATTAGCGATTGCAGGAGATAAAAGTCTCAGTGATTGGTAGTGGATCTAACTGATGCAAGTGATGAAGAATAAAGTAGGCTCATCCAGGCTATGAATTTCTTTTCGAGGCTGAATTTCTCTCGAGCACGGAAAAGATGGTCCTACTCTATCGAACGTGTTTTCAGCATCTAATGAGACATGAAGCTTTACCTTTGAGGACGTTTGTGGGAAAAAATGTCATTTTCTTTTTAATTGTTTCAATTTATTTGATTAGATTGAAATGGATGAAGGAAGAATTGTTTATGTTTTTAAGTTCAGTTCAGTTTAGCTTCATTCATATATATACAGTCGCCTCAAGGCGCTTTATATTGTAACCCTGCAGTAATGCTGAGAAATCTGAACACTGCAAAAAGCACTTGGTCACATTCATAAGTAACTATTTAATTCAAGGTTTTTGTGAAGAAAGCGCCATCTTTCAGCGACACTGTGTTTGTAGTGGAAAGAAGAGATGGGCGGGGACTGTAAACCTGATAAAGTAACTGGTGGGACCATGGTGGGGTTATTAAGGTTGTCTTGAACAGAAAAGGCAACAGTAGAGCATCTGCATTCGCCATGGCACATGATTTAGCAGTACAAACCTGTTTAAACTGGGAGCCTATTTCATCAACTTTTCAAAAACAAATAAGTAACAAATCACTGGCAAACAATCCTGTTCTGACTACTCCGCTCTTGGTAGGTCCATGCCTGAGGAAAGATTTGCTCAACTCGATGCTGGCCACATCTTGCCAGGAGGGTCACCTCGATGTGGTTCGTCTGCTGGTCCAGAGCTATGATGCTGACGCCAAGGACTGTGCAATCCATAGCGATGAATTTGCTGTCATCACTGGCCTGCCACTGTATGCTGCTTCACAAGCAAGTAAGGATATACTCACACAAGAGTCTAGAAAGCAATAGAACAAATCACAAATTCAAAATAGAAGAAAATGTTTTCATCCTGGTAAATGATGATAGTGACAATTTTATTTATATAGCACGAGGTCACAAGGTCCTGACTCGATTCGATCCACGATTCGATTTGAATCGAGGAAATTTTGCCTCAGACAGTCAGAAACATTTTACAATTTTGCATAATTTTAAAAAGTTTAAATTTGTTCAGTATTGAACAGCAGAAATGAGGCTTTCTTGTCGGAAGTAAGTAAAAAAAGTAACAAACAAAAAAACCAGCGGCCGACACCGTAGACTGCTGGGTAACAAGTAGGGGTGGGTTTTGATTCTCAATTAGAGAGAGAGAGAGAGAGAGAGCTCTACATGAAGTGTGATTTTTATCGTGGTGGAAGTAAGAGGAAAATCGTGACGATGTTTATGTGAAGCGTTGTTTGGATCGTCTGTGGCTGCTGGTTCAGTCGGTGTTGTTTGGAGAGAGATCAAACCTGTAGCTTCAGAATCAGCGCAAAAAGGACGTAAACACAAAGCGCCAACAATCAGTGAGCTGTCAGCTTTCAGCCTCCACGGCGTGTCCACGTCGTGCCATCGGGTGAGAAAGGCGGCATCTAGGGCTGCACGATTAATCGTTAGAAAATCGCGATCTCGATTCATACTTATGTGCGATCTCATTTCCAAATGACAACGATTAAAAAAATAAAATAAAAAAAGACGACGATTGTAGCGCATTTTGATCCGGGACGTACTCTGCATGAAAACAAGCGCTCACTCTTCCTGCTCAACAAATGACGAGGGCGGAGCCTTATACCACGTGATACAGAAGCTGTGCCGTGTGATGCTAAAATTAGCAGGAAAAAACAACGGCGAGCACGTCAGGGATGACGAGAAAGTGACAGGAGAAAATCCGTCCCGGTCAACCACCCAAACATCAATAACGGGAACCTTATACAGCGCTTCCCTATACACGTCGAACTCCCGCAGGCACAAAGACATTACGGAGGCTATCACTTATCACCTGACCACAGATATGGCTCCATCAACACTGCAAAACGAGGGATTTAGGAAAACGATCAACACCCTAGACAAACGCTACACAGTGCCGTCCCGCAACTATTTTTCTATTGTTGCACTACCTGCTCTGTACACGCAGCGTCGAGCAACGGTGGAGACGGAATTACAAGCAGGACAACATTTTGCAGCAACAACAAAACGTGAGACATTTGTTGTTTTTATGTTTATTTATTGTTTTTATGTTCAGTCTCAACTGTTACGAAGTTGATGTGCAGTTAATAAGTGCAATAAATATTTATACTGGAAAAGAAAATCGTGAGAGAATCATGATCTCAATTCTAAGCCAAAAAATCGTGATTCTCATTTTATGCAAAATCGAACAGCCCTAGCGGCATCTCGCTGATCCGGATGCGTGGACCACGTTTTGTGTTTAACCCTTTGTGCAGAATCCGTGTTCCTGCTCTCATTTACTGTTTTAGATGTTTGGTGGTTGTAGGAATTTTGTGAGGTTTAACCTGAGATTCTGGTGTTTTGGGCAAAATAAATTTATATTCAAAAATCGATTCAGGATTTGGTCAGAGGGCCCGGTGGCGCCAGTGTCCGGCAGCCTCGCCTCTGTCAGTGCGCCCCAGGGTGGCTGTGGCTACAATGTAGCTGCCATCACCAGTGTGTGAATGGGTGGATGACTGGATGTGTAAAGCACTTTGGGGTCCTTAGGGACGAGTAAAGCGCTGTACAAATACAGGCCATTTACCATTTTTAATTAATCGATATCACGTTGTCCAAGCCAGAATCAATTTTAATCGATAATCAAAACCCACGTGCACAAACCTTGGCAGTTTGTCTGGAGCGTACAGCTGTGAGTTAACACAATTCACAGCAAATTGACTTCAGACTATGCAATTAACTCCCCTGTATACCAAAGTACTTCAGAGTCAAATGTGGAGCCGAGTGCCCAACAGGTGTCCCACACACCAGCTAATCTGCAACAGATCAAGCCTGAAGTAATGCTGTAAAGAAGAGCAGGCTAGACTTCCTCCACAGTGATGTGAGGGTTCAATTTAGAAAGCTGGGTGTGCTTAGTTTTTCTAAGGACTATGTGTTTGGACAACATGTCCATATGAAGTAAAGACTGTGTTTTGTTTTGTAGATAATGAGGAGATCGCTCTCTTCCTGCTGCAAAACGGAGCAGGGTTCTCTTCATACACCCTTATGGACCATCCAGCCTTCAGCAAACGTATTCTCAGACTGAAACTGCAGGAAACATACGAGGCAGAAGGAGACAAGGTCCGTGCTGTTATCCAGTGAATGCATGGCTGTTAAAGGAGATTACTGTTGTTGATCACATTTTTATTTCTTTTTTCTTATCTCCATGTTTGGTCTTCATGTCCTGTCAGATATCTATTCAGGATCTCTGCAGGACTTACTTATAGCACGGAGAGTTTATACAGTACTTATTTAGGAAGGTAACTTCATTGTTTTATTGTGTGCGAAAGTAAATGTTATTAACCTGTTTCCACCAAAACTGCCAGCCTTATATGGGTGACCACAACTGTCAAAACATAATTAAAGCCCTAATAAATTAGGGGCTGCAGAGGGACGTAACACCTCCTCCCTCAAAAGTACTCTAGGACCCCTACATTTATTAAAAGCCCCTCTGAAGCCTTCAGGTCCTTGATCCACAAACCTGAAATAAAAGTAAAAGCTAACAGAAGCACAGTGTTCACATCTTTAAGCATGGATGCCCCTGCATGAGGATTTAAAGTCGCCACACTGAACACACAAAAAGTAACATGTGACCAACACAAAGGAGCACAACAGTCAAACCCAAAATGATTACCTGACCTGCTACAACACAAAACCAAACGTAGCAACAAATAATCACAACCAAGTGATCTGTTGACTCCACCACACAAATAATCACATACAAGTGGCGCTATACCACAACAAGTTACTTTAATGCAGTGGTTCCCAAACTTTCTTTGCTGGGCCCCTCCTTGTTTTACAAGAAAAATGTTCGCCCCCCCTTTCTCGCGCGTGCACACGTGCACAAACACATCCTCCAACCACACGCGCCCATATTTTGCTCCATTGCTGTTTATTTCACACCTCAAACATTTAGTAAACAGTTAAGCAAATACAAGTAAACAGCAATAAATTACAGGTAATAAAATAAACTACTAACTCGTTTACGCTGCGTCCGCACCTACACGGGTGATTTTGAACACGCAGCTGTTTCGTCCACGTAAACAATGTTTCGACTCAAAACTGAGATTTTTTTTAAACTCCTTTTTTGCGTTTCCGTGTGGACGAGGAATACAGAGTTGGTCACGCAGCGTCAAAGGTATGTGCCTTTTTCACGTCACGCTGTGGCCACGTTATTGTTTACATGAGATGAACTGCAGAATGATAGAGACGAAATACTGTTAATCTGACTGTCTGCAGGTTTTACACGCAGTTACTGTCCCTCTGTTTACAAAGGCAGAGGCGTCACAGTGTCATTATTTTACGTGTTGTTTTTTTCCTGTGTAATAATGTTCAATGTTATCAATACATTTTTCAAAAAATGCCTCTCTGTGCAAAATGGGTTCAAAAACATAAACAGCTGTTGGATCCTGTTAGTCCCTGATTTAAACAGCCCAGCGCTGCTCCTGATGCAGGGAAAACCAACCCTGCAGGGAGACCTACCTCAGCACCTGTGCAGGTGAAGCCAAAGGGCAGATTTGCTTCAGCAGATTTTCTAGTCTTTGTCTTAGAATGAAGCTGGTTTGGAAACATATTCAGCGCCGCTTCATCTCCTGCTTTGCGTTTCTGTGGGCGCCCCGTGCTAGCAGTGTCCAAGCGTTCTGTTTTTTTAGGGTTAACATAATTAAAGCCCTAATAAATTATTAACTATTTTCAGAATATGTGACCATTAAGAGTTGTGAGAGGTAGCTCTGAATGCATCTGTGTTCTTCACAGTCTAGTAAAACATTGCCCTGTGTGTGTCTGTGTGTAGGTTGTCAGTGTGTGTTGGCGTGGTCTTCAGCTGCCTTGGTTGGAGCTGGATTGGTTCATGGATGTCTCTGCGCATATCACCCAGCTGGACCTGTCATCTAACTGCCTGTCTTCTCTGCCCTCCGTGGTGCCCTGGGGTCTCATCAGTCTGAGGACTTTGGATCTTTCTAACAATGAACTTCAGGAGCTTCCTTTAGCAAACAACTCCCAGGAAGTCATCTGCTCCAGGTACATGAGGACACAGTCCTGGAACGCCTCCATTGGGAATTTGTCGATTTACTTTAAAAATTAGCAAAGGAAAGTCATTCACACGCTAATAATTTTGTGTGTGTTGCCCTTTTCTTGTCTTGGTCTTTGTCTTGCCACTGAACTTTGCCTTGTTCACAATCAGGTAAATTACCTTTCTTCCCAGTGCTTGGTATGAATTTTCTTAGCTCTTCTTGACCGTGTCTACAAGCCTAAAGGCACAGAGTTGCTGCCATGTGATTGGCTATCCTGATAATCTATACTTAATTGATTTATAGACAAATGTAATTGTAGGGTAGGGATAACCCTAACCTCCATTTTTCCTCTGCTTTAGTTTACAACAGGTGAATCTCTCTGAGAACCAGCTGAGCAGTTTGCCACCTGGACTTCTCCATCTCACTCACATCCAGAAACTCTCTGCTGCCAAGAACCAGCTCACAGTTCTGTTTGACCTCCCTAAAAGTATGTTCCAACTTTTCTTCTATGTATGTACTGCTGTATGCACTTATGGACAGAGATATGCTAACCCTAACCATTTTATTTTTTTTTTGCCTTAAATGGAACAACAGATATAGGTGAGATGACTGAAACAGTAAATGTATAAGTCAGCTACTGTATAGACGAGGCGAGTCAGATTCTTTGTACTTGAAATAAAACTTGTGTGTAACCACATAAATTTAGGGGTACGGAAATGAAAGAAAGAAAGAAAACATTAAGAAGTAAATAATAAATGTATTAAATAATAAATATAAAACATTTGAAAAACAAAATAAACTTAATGAGAATAAGTCTTAAATGTATTGTTACTAGAGTCTTTGAGGTGGGGGGGTCAATGAAAGTTCAGATGTCTCCCAGCACTGACAGGGAGCGAGGGTAGCATGGATGCACTTGTTGTGTAAACATAATTTATTTCACAATTCATCTTTCAGGCTCATCATGTTTGGTTTTAAGTCTTATTTTATTGCACTGAAACACCCGTGTAGTTTCATTTTGACTCTCCCCTTCTCACATGGGTGTCACACAGTCTTTCCCACCTCACATCCTGCAGAGATGAGCAGGTGAAAGAACATCACAGATAAAGGAAAAAATGTTCAAATAAACAGATGAACATGTATGGAAGGAAATTTGTCTCAAAGGGGTCCAAATAAGGCTGGGCAACTGATTTGATTCCATCTTTACTCAGACAATCAGAAATATTCTAATTCAGATCATTGGTGAGACGTCATCAGAGGTGTAAACATCGCAGCAGAGGCCTTTGTGTCAAAGTAACTGAGGATAAAACACAGAAAAACATGAAGGAGATTTTCCTGGCCTAGATTTTTATAGCAGATAACCTTAAAAATGTTCTGCAGTAGAAGAAAAATGGAAGAAACCATGAATCAACAAATGAATATTACCTGATGCTGCTGAAGTGAAGCAAAGTTACAGAGGTTTGATTAGAGACATGGCTAAGCGTTTTGCAACTTAGCCTCATTTTAAAAAGTTTACATTTCTTCAGTTTTGAACAGCAGAAATGAGCCTTTCTTGTTGGGAAAAGAAAACAGCAGCCGTCAGCACCGTACACAGCGATAGTCTGATGCATAATAAGCGCATAATGCAGAAAACAGATTTTTGATGGTAAACTGGTCTCTGAGTACACTGAGAGAGAGGCACGATGTGCAGGAAGTAAACGCAAAAGGATTTCATGATGATATTTTTCAAACGTGAAGCGTAGTTTTCTTTTGCTGCTGGTTCGGTGAATTTTGGTCGGAGTGGCAAAACCTGAGTTAGTATTGCATTATTCAAACTAAAATGGATATTTTAAACCCACTCTAATTACAAATGCACACAGTGTGATCCACAAGTGTAAACTAAGATTTACAAACGTGTGCAGTACAGTCGTCCCTCACTATAACGCGCTTCACCTGTCACCTCGCAGTTTTGCAGATTTTTTTATGTGGAATTTTGCTTCTTTTTTTTTCCTTACAGCGCATTGTGTTCTGCCTCCTGATTGGCTGTAGACCATTGTCAATCAGTCTCGTGCCGTGTCTCCTGTACAGTACAGAATGTGTTCAGCTTGTCAAATTTACATACAGTGGGGCAAAAAAGTATTTAGTCAGCCACCGATTGTGCAAGTTCCCCCACTTAAAATGATGACAGAGGTCAGTAATTTGCACCAGAGGTACACTTCAACTGTGAGAGACAGAATGTGAAAAAAAAATCCATGAATCCACATGGTAGGATTTGTAAAGAATTTATTGGTAAATCAGGGTGGAAAATAAGTATTTGGTCACCTCAAACAAGGAAAATCTCTGGCTCTCACAGACCTGTAACGTCTTCTGTAAGAAGCTTTTCTGTCCCCCACTCGTTACCTGTATGAATGGCACCTGTTTGAACTCATCATCTGTATAAAAGACACCTGTCCACAGCCTCAAACAGTCAGACTCCAAACTCCGCCATGGCCAAGACCAAAGAGCTTTCGAAGGACACCAGGAAAAGTATTGTAGACCTGCACCAGACTGGGAAGAGTGAATCTACAATAGGCAAGCAGCTTGGTGTGAAAAAATCAACTGTGGGAGCAATCATCAGAAAATGGAAGACATACAAGACCACTGATAATCTCCCTCGATCTGGGGCTCCACGCAAGATCTCATCCCGTGGGGTCAAAATGATCATGAGAACGGTGAGCAAAGATCCCAGAACCACACGGGGGGACCTGGTGAATGACCTGCAGAGAGCTGGGACCAAAGTAACAAAGGTCACCATCAGTAACACACTACAACGGCAGGGAATCAAATCCCGCAGTGCCAGACGTGTTCCGCTGCTGAAGCCAGTGCATGTCCAGGCCCGTCTGAAGTTTGCCAGAGAGCACATGGATGATACAGCAGAGGATTGGGAGAATGTCATGTGGTCAGATGAAACCAAAGTAGAACTTTTTGGTATAAACTCAACTCGTCGTGTTTGGAGGAAGAAGAATACTGAGTTGCATCCCAAGAACACCATACCTACTGTGAAGCATGGGGGTGGAAACATCATGCTATGGGGCTGTTTTTCTGCCAAGGGGACAGGACGACTGATCCGTGTTAAGGACAGAATGAATGGGGCCATGTATCGTGAGATTTTGAGCCAAAACCTCCTTCCATCAGTGAGAACTTTGAAGATGAAACGAGGCTGGGTCTTCCAACATGACAATGATCCAAAACACACCGCCCGGGCAACAAAGGAGTGGCTCCGTAAGAAGCATTTGAAAGTCCTGGAGTGGCCTAGCCAGTCTCCAGACCTCAACCCCATAGAAAATCTGTGGCGGGAGTTGAAAGTCCGTGTTGCTCGGCGAGAGCCCCAAAACATCACTGCTCTCGAGAAGATCTGCATGGAGGAATGGGCCAAAATACCAGCTACTGTGTGTGCAAACCTGGTAAAGACCTATAGTAAACGTTTGACCTCTGTTATTGCCAACAAAGGTTATGTTACAAAGTATTGAGTTGTATTTTTGTTATTGACCAAATACTTATTTTCCACCCTGATTTACCAATAAATTCTTTACAAATCCTACCATGTGGATTCATGGATTTTTTTTCACATTCTGTCTCTCACAGTTGAAGTGTACCTCTGGTGCAAATTACTGACCTCTGTCATCATTTTAGGTGGGGGAACTTGCACAATCGGTGGCTGACTAAATACTTTTTTGCCCCACTGTAAATCTTCGATCGCTGGCAGTGTGACTCTGAAGTGCTGCACTGTGTGTTTGTAAGTTTTCTCCCCAACAAACAACAATGTTGACGAAACGTTTTGCACCGTCGAAGGCCCCTGTTGGTTCCTTTGGTTTCATTCTATAATACTGGACTTATTTTTCTACGAAGGTTTGCACTTTGAGAGTTTAAACAAGAGAGAAAAGTGTGAAAATGTTTGTGCCTGTCTGAGAAAAGTGTATAGTGTGTAGTGAGGGGTTTTACAAACGTCTATAGTAATTGTAAAAAATAAAGCTGGCTACTTATTGGATTTCACCTCTCACGGGTTATTTGTGGAACTTAACTCCCACGATAAACAAGGGACCGCTGTAATTTGTAACAAAGAAATCAAACCATGTCCATAAATTATGTGTAATACTGAGAAATGACACAGGTAAAAAGTATTGAACACATGAAGAAAGGGAGGTGCAAAAAGGCATGGAAAGTCGCGACACTACCTAAAATAATCTATAAGTAATTACAAAACAAATTAATATCAGCTGGTTTGGTCCCAATTGATGGCCTCTGAAAAGGTGTCACACAAGAAACATGTCATGATGGGTAAAACACCTTTGCAATCTTATTGTTGCAAAACATACTGATGACATTTCTGACAATTTCTAAACTACTGGAGTTTTCAGTCGGTGCTGCTGTGGCTATAATCTGGAAGTGGAGAGAGCTGCTCCTTGCAAGACTTCAGACAGAGGAGTTAAAGCGCCAAGGACTGCTTGCAGAGAACTACAGAAAGACCTAGAATCAGCACATACAATTGTTTAAATAAAATGTAATAAAAAAATAAATAATAATGCGCTCACCTGACTGGCCTGTATGCACGCTCACCACGCAAGGCTCCATTGCTGAAGAGAAAGCTGTTTACCATTTGCTCTACATTTAGACAAGCCTGTGAAATACTTGGAGAATATAGTCTGGTCAGATGAGACCAAAATGAACTCTTAAGACCATGTTTGGAGGTCAAAAGGCATTGTCTATAGTTGTAGGGGAAAAAAGGAACATCGAAACTGAACTTATTTTCCGAGATTTGTTGAAAGACTCTTTTAAAATCTTTACAAAGGGACCAATACAGCATGTTAACATGTTTAATGTTATGCATTTTCTTCTATTTGATCTCAAAAAGCTCCTAAAACAGTCAGTGATCACTGTTGACCTCCCTCGGCTTTTATTACCGCTAATCATTTATTTAAGCTCAGTTTTTAAAACCTTAGGATGTAACTACAGCCCAGCCCATGCAGCAGTATATGAATGACTAACCTCGTATTGTGGATGGATTATCTCAGTTGTTCTCCTGGCTGAAGTTTGGTCCTTTTACAGCATCCTGCCATGCGATTACATTTGTTCCTGACCACCGAGAACACTCACGTTAACTTTTATCCAGTGGGAAAAAAGTTAGCTTGTTTATATTATGCTAACATAGCTGTGTCGCTAGCGGTCACGTAGCACATCATTATATACCAGCTAGCCCAACTTCAGTAACCCTACAAACGTCACTGCTGTTTAGTTTTCTGTCTTCATTTATGCTGGAAGTGATAGCAGAGCTGTATGTTTGAATTTGTTTCCAAAACCCCGCAGTCAGGACATGCTATATTGTATTTAGATAGAAGCTAGCGAGCTAACTCCCTGCTAACTTCTAACTCCGTTAAATGTCATAAATTCCGTTTTCATGGATGCCTGGATGTTAAACTCAATTGTTACACCTGGTAGAGCAGAACGCTGATCATTTTATTAAAGATGAAAGACTTTAGACAGTTTTTCAACTCTCAGTAATGCCATAGTGATCGTTTGATATATGGACCTGCAGCGGAGTTTAGACCCAGACACGGCTAGTGACGTCAGACTTAACGACCGGATCGCAAGATAATAACCACTCCTGTACCGATTGTGTGGGTACAATCTTTGTCTATTCAGCTGTAGCGAGCTCAGTTCTCACAGTCATGTAGGCACCAGCCTGATAATGAAGACACCAAGAGTGCGTCATGACCTTGAACACGTTTTACACTCAGTTGTTTTCTAGATCTTCACACTCATTCTTTGTTCAAGAAAGTCACAGGGACATATCAACAGTACACAGGGGTTAGATCATTACAAACACAGTTTGTATAGTTTTCTACATGGATATGAATGAATGTTGAAATCCCATATTCTTTAAATCACCTGAAGAGTGGAATTATATATTTTAATTATTTAAACTGACGAATCTCAAGTAAAACCAGAGCATTTGCACATCCATTCTACTTTGCTGTGTGTGTGTGTGTGTGTGTGTGTGTGTGTGTGTGTGTGTGTGTGTGTGATGAATAATGAACTGCCAGTTTAAGAGTTTTATTTAAGAAACCTGTTTCAGTGCCAAGAAAACCTATACAAACTAAAAACAGATGAAAATAGGTTTGATTTGCTGAAAGATGGGAGAATCCATGACACACGGGTCAATGGTTTCAGTTTTAATCACCAGTCACCAAATGCAAAGATTTGAACCACCTGTCTGCTGAAGACAAATGCAGCAATGAATGCAGCAACCCTGGCTAGAAGGTACTCATTCGCACTAATAAATCCTACAAATGTAGTGTGTGCTATTGCATAAGCTCGCTTATTAAATCTGACAAATATTGTGCTATTGGATACTGAAGAAATTTTGAGCATGCATAAGCTCCTTTAAGAGGACAATAGAATCAATAGGGAGAGTCATCAGAAGCAAAGAACTGAAGAGTTTTATGTTGTGAGAAAAAGGCTGACATCAGGAGTAAAGATCAGTTGCACCACTGGCAGGAGAGGGAGGTGAAAAACTCTTGTGTTTCAGGGCGAGGCACAAACAGGAATTTGGCTCTGAAACAAATGCTTCCTAAGAGAACATACAAGTGACTGTGAGCGCCATGTCATGTTTGTCTTACAAACAACAAGTCATTATTTCTCTAAATGATATGCAAATCAACTTATATATTTTATTGTCTTTTTTTATGCATCATATTTCCATTGCAATTAAATAACCATAACGATTAGAGACTATTTCTTTCTTTATAAGTGGGCAAAAAGAATGTGGGGAAAAAATGAAAATGGATTTTTAGATCACTTTTCTCGTAGTGTGTCAGATACGTTTTTGAGCATCCCACTTTTATTTGTGGTAATTCACACTAGTTTTAATGTCTAGTTTATATGTGTTGTTTAATTCCATTCTAACAGCCACTAACTGGATCGGTCTTCGTAAGCTAGAGGAGCTGGATGTGTCTGAAAACTGCCTGACCAGTCTGTCCACAGCTGTCATGCACTGTTTGAAATCCCTGAGGCTCCTCAATGTGAGCAGGAACAAGCTGAGCACCTTCCCTGACCCCTGGGCCTGTCCACTGGTAAAAAGCCATAATTATTCCTTTCTGTTTTTTCAACACTAATATACTGCAGATGCAGTTAGCCTTGGTTTTTTCGTTTTCATTTTGATGCTGATTCTATACATTCACCCACAGAGATCAGCCTTTTAGAAGTTATGCATAGTGACACTAATATATATATATTTCTGTCTTTTCCTGTGCAGAAGCAATGCAAAGCTTCTTCCAATTTGATTGAGAATCTTCCAAACACTATCTCCATCTTTTGGAGGAATCATCTGGAAGAAGTAGACTTCTCTGACAACAGTCTGAAGGAACTTCCTTCATATATCTTTGAACTGGAGGTAGGAGCACTGATGTAGATCTTTTATTAGATATATTAAGATTCATCAAGATGGAAAAATGTCTTAATTAAAAAACAAGCAAACAAACGGTTGACTACTTAAAGTAGTAGCAGTGATCTGAACAACCTTCAGATGGCACTACTTCTCTGTGTTTGGCTTCATGAATCTTTTAAGTTCTGCAGTCTAAAACAAATACAGCATAAATCTGTTAGATGCAAAAATATCTGGCTCAGCCTGCAGATTATATTTGGTGCATGGATTGTAGTGCTCTTAATATAACAGTAGACAGCCAAGCTTTAAACTGCTACGATCAGTTAATAAACATTATAACATAGTTATATTACTGTATTATACTACTGTGGGTAGACTGAGTTACAGGATGGGTAAGATAAAAAATGTTAAAGGTTCTTTAGATTTATTCATTTTCATTTTATTTATTTGTAGTTATTTGTCTCACAGTTGTGACACCGTTGGTTAGACAAACTGAGGTAGAACCAGCAAATAAGGAGGCAAAAGGGAATACAATATTAGTCTTTAAAACACTTTATCCTAGATGTTCTGATAAGTCCATTCCAAAGTAGTGGCTTAATCATATTATTGTATTTTTCATACATTTGTCTGAAGACTGTTTGGTCACTGCAGTTAGCAAACTTTCCCTATTGCTTATGACCTTATTGGCATTGTTAATGATACAGTATACTTGAATCACCAGTGGGTGGTTGTACTACTGATCAGAAGGTTGGTGGATTGATCCCTGGCTCCCCGAGTCCCTATCCTTGGGCAAGATACTAAACCCAAGTTGCTCTCGGATGCATCCATCAGAGTGTGAATGTGTGTGAATGTTAGCTAGTAAGCACTTAAAGCATAGAAGAAAGTGCTTGTGTGGATGTGGCATGCTGTATTAAGTGTTTTGAGAGTAGAAAAGTGCTGTATAAGAATCAGGCCGTTTACCAGAGACCACCTTAGCCATAAACAGCCAGCTGTATTTTCCTTGGATTGAAAAAGTGAATGTGTGGTTTGCAGTATCTAATTTGTCTTCTCATTCATTGTCCTATCAGGCTGTGGTCTCTTTGAGATTGTGTGAGAATTACATTACAACACTCCCAGCCCCCAATAAGTGGAAGTGCTGTAAGCTCAAGACACTTGATCTTTCTCAAAACCATCTGGGCAAGTACGTCCTGTCATCACAAACACAACATCATTATGTACATGTATATTTTGTCTAGTATAGTCAACTGGTCCAGAGGACTCATGCTGAGTCTAGCTAAGCTTTCATAACACTTCAGTGAATGAACAGAGTCGACTGATTTATTCATTAATTATTGATTTTGAATACTGTTATGAAATCTTGTTAGGTCAAGCTTTTAACTTCTATGGATAGTTTAAGCTCGTCATGTGTTTAATTGAGCTTAAGCTCAAAATATATAGATTACATCTGTCACCCTTTCATGACTTTGTTTTTACAAATGAATTGACTCAATTACAGGCGTTAAAATTCAGAATGATTCAGGTTTACACTAGTTTACAACTAGATTCATGCTTTTGGTGTAAACTGTAGATATAATATGCAGTGCAAGGGGAGGGGGGGCTTCAGTGAGATTTTGCTGAAATTTCACTGAAGCACCTCAAAATGGTACAGAGTAAATTGTATGGTGCCCATGTGCTAACAAAAAAAAGATGAATGATAGGTATAGAAATCCTCACATGGAAATTCGACAACCTTTGCATGTAGAACTCAGCAACCACGCACACAAAGAAGCCATCACGCACGTAAGTGGGTCTGCTTTGCATACACAGCTACTTTTCATGGTCTTGTGGGTGAATACCATGGAGCCGATTTAAAGAAACAGGTAGTTAATCTACAAAAGCTGGACAGAGCCATAGGAAGTCCTTAATCCTTAGTAGGACTACTATCTCTTACTGGTATCTGCTCCTTTGTGCAAGGACTAAGATGAGGACTGCCTCCGCCCTACAAAATCACCTCCAGCAGGCCAGTATTGTGAATATCTCTGACCGGACAGAAATGACTGGCATTTTCCAATGAATACCAAAATCTGACGCAGGTATTCGTTGCCACTTGCACAGAAATTCATCAACCGTTGCACATAGAATTAAGCAACCACACGCGCAAAGAAGTCATCACACACATAACTGTGTCACGCTGTTGCAAACTGGTTTAAAGAATTTCTTCTTTCAGCCGGTCTAGAGGCCACCCCAAAATACAGCCTGTTCAGTTTCTTCCTGTGCCCAGAGGAGAAACTGCTGCTCCAACAGATCACACCATAAAAGAAGGCTGATGCCACCATAGAGTCATAGAAGGGTTTCAGGAGCTCCCTCTGCACTCCAAAACCCTGAGCCGTCTGCATAAAGCTAAACTCTCAGCCACAAGCTCACCTGGAGCCAAAGATAAGCAAGAGCCAGTCTTTCCAGGGTTTTCAGCAAGTGTGATGCCAGAATCACCAACTGTTGAGGTCTGTGGGCTTCTGAAGATAAAACCAGAGCTATTGAAAAAGTTATTCACTTCATTCGCCCACTTTGTTTCGTAACAAAACAGGAATTTAAAACTATTTCAGCTTCGTGGGTTCTGAGAGGATCTCCTCCCAGATCTAGACCAGAACCTAAAAACGTTCCTGGACAGTCTGGGGGACAACCTGGTGTCATTGAATGGGCCAAAACACAGACAGAGTTATTGTACTGGATTTGGGGGCCATCCATCAGGAACTGCCTGCAAACTCTTGCCGCATGGGGCCAGGCATCGTCCTACACTAACTCCGGAACCCAGGACCCACTGCACCAGCTTAGGCTCATACAATAGGTCGAGGGATTATACCTTTATTCTTAATAGCAGTCATTGTGCTACTGCCTACTCCATAGAGGTCTGTGCTTCCATTCATGGATACGTATCCCCAAACCATCACTGACCCACCACCAAAACTGATCAAGCTGACAGGCAGCACAACATTCTCCACAGCTTCTACTGACCCTTTCACCTCTGTTGCATATGCTCAGGATAAACCTGGTCTCATTTGGGAGAAGCACAGGATGGACCCAACGATTCTGGTATTCAATGAAAAATGCCAGTCATTTCTGATTGGTCAGAGACATTCACAGCAGTGGCATACTGGAGGTCATTTTGTAGGGCTGAGGCAGTCCTCATCCTGGTCCTCCTGGCACAAAGGAGCAGATATTGCAGCACAACTAAGGGTCCATTCGTGGTCTGAAAGCTGAAGGCTCTGCCTCCCATAATACTTTTAAATATCCTAGGAACCACAAGTAAAGCAGCTGAGAGCAAACTGCTCTTCTGAGTTGTTATGGTACTATGAGGTCTTAAAGATAATGCCATCCATGTAAACATCTGGTTAGATACCATATTTCTAAGATTTCTAGGGCCAAGTAAAATAATCTGATTTATCTCAAATTCAAATTCAAATTTTATTTGTCATGTACACAGTCATACACAGTACGATATGCAGTGAAATGCTTGGACAACTGCTCGTGACCTAAAGAAAACAAAAAAGGAAAAGGCTATGAATAAGACAGGAAATAAATATGAAAAATTAAAAAGGGTAAATTTAATTAGGAAGGAATAGAATATAAATTAAGGTTAAAAATGAAATAACTGTACAACACAAATTAGAACAAATTAGAAATTAGAATGAAGGGTAATCTGAATATAGAAGCAGCACATTGAACATTATGTAGGTCTTTATGTCTTTTAAGATATTCCTGTAGTTTAACTAAATGGTGTGTGTTATACTGGTCCCAGCGCAAGAAAAATTAACCAGAGAGAAAGAGTCTAAAAAGTTATCAATATTATTGAAAGTAGCTGTACGTAATGATATGTTTCTGAGATGGTTATACTGATATATATAATAATAATTACATAATTATAAAAACCTAAAAACTGACACTGGTGTATAATCTGTGTTTCATTTTGTCTAGTCTTGTCTATAATCTCTGTAGAGATTTCTGAACATATAAATTTATCTTCCATTCTCAGTGATTGAGAAGACAAGAAAAGGAATAGCTGCATACAGTTTATTACTTTAACTCTGGTGAATCATCAGGGCTGTTGATTTTTAAAGTCACTGTTCTTCACACGAGTGGTCTGCTAACTGTATTTTAAAATGTGTCCATTAGAACAGAGGATAGTCCCAAATCCAGGAGACTGGCCTTCCTGACGACGTGGAACAGGAGGGACCCAGACCCAGGTAGAGGTCATTTCCCAGCGTGTGTGTGTGTGTGTGTGTGTGTGTACTAGTGCTGTCAGCGTTAATCTCGTTGAAATGACGTAGATGCCATAACCGCATTAACACAGCAAATCTCCTTTAGCGAGTGAGGGGCTGGACGGCACTAACGCGTTGACCTCGTGCAGCCCCACGCACAGACTTGCCACGTTGACATCATTTTAACGAGATTAACGCTGACAGCACTAATATACAGCGGAACCCCGACTTACGAAATGAATTCGTTCCTGAGGGTCTTTCGTCAGTCGAAGATTTTCGTAAGTCGAAGCACCCATCGCGCCTTTTGAGTGAACGATAGGCTATAGGCTAATTGCTAACTGCAACAACAATATGTCGTTCAAATGGAACAGCGAAGCGCATGTACGAAAGCCAAGGGGGTGATTGATGATTCGGAAGGCATTGTAGGCATTCTGGGCTCAGCCAATCAGAGCCAGCGAATTTCATTACGCAGGTATTTTGCCGTAACACGGGCAGAAATATTGCCGTTAAGTGCCTTCGTAACGTGAATTTTTCATTAAATGGGGTATTCGTAAGTCGGGGTTCCACTGTATATGTATATGTAATTATGTAGCAAAGAACTGAAAAAATCTGAATTGAATTGAGAAGTTATAGGTGACTGAGTTGATCATACAGACAATCGGTCTTAAAGGTGCACCCTGTTTATGCATCTTCTGTAAATCATACATATTTGGTGCAGCTTCCCCTGGGTATAGCCTGTGGTATGAGGTCCGGTCAACAGCATTGCCTTGTTCTAACTGCTTCAGACAATCTCTTACCTTCATCCTGTAACCACTACCTGGGTCTCTTTTTTTAGGGGCTCATAAGTATTTTTGTCACTTAGCAGTGACAAAGTTTTCTTATCATAGTCCTTCTGGTTTAGCAAAGCCATGCACCAACTTTTGTCTGCCAGAAGGATGAAAATGTTGTTGTCATTACTAAGTGATGTGACTGCTTTCCTCTCCTTCATACTCATGTTGGATGCTCAGGGCTTTTCGTTGCTGAGACAGGCCGACATCCTCGGGGTGGCATCCTTGTCTCTTCTGGCCGCTGATGACACACTCTGTATTTTGCTGGTGTTTCTGTCACACAACAAGTTGGCCAAACGTCTGTTGACAAGTGTTTTCAGGTGTTTTAAGTACAAGTACCTAGCCATGCACTTTACCTTTACAAACATTTGTGAAAGAAATGGTTCTTCTAAAGAGCTGTCATTGCATACCACCACTGCAACAAGTCAGTTCCTGGAATTTCTTCCCTCTTAGATATTCCAGGATTAACTGTAAGTTGTATAATTGCAGAGTGGAAGCATTTAGCAACCACAGCAACTCAGCAATAAAGTGGCAGACGACATATACCGTATTTCCCGGACTACAAAGCGCACCTG
Organism: Aulonocara sp. 'chitande type north' Nkhata Bay; assembly: GCF_057382095.1. NCBI lineage: Eukaryota > Metazoa > Chordata > Actinopteri > Cichliformes > Cichlidae > Aulonocara > Aulonocara sp. 'chitande type north' Nkhata Bay. The sequence continues at coordinate 41,511,381 of NC_141344.1, forward strand.
AATATTAGCCGCACAAGCTAAAATCAGGGGAAAATCCTGTTTTGTACATACATTAGCCGCACCTGACCAAAAGCCGCAGGTGTTTCAATGTTGACTTATCATATGTAAGAGAATATGCACAAAGCGAATTGTCAGGAAAGAGATGGCTGTTTGGAGACACACCCCTTTTATTAATATTTTTAAAAACAAGTTATGGGTACATATTTGCACATGTAGTACATAACAATAACCTACAGCACACCAGAAAAATAGATTCGGACTACCTTTTAGGCTCAGGTGCAGTGACACGGCTTTAACAAGAAGAAAAGTCAGTCATTCACCATCTTTCTCTTCTTCCTGCGCTCTAAAACCACCAAAGTCCTCTTCTCCAGTGTCGGAAACGAACAGGCTCAGGGTGGCTTCGTCATCCACTCTCCGCTTCTCTCCTTCGTTGTCACTTTCAAAACCAAAGAAATCCTCGTTGTCAGTGTCAGAGTCGAACACCCTCAGAAGGGCCGTGGCGGTGTCCTCCTCTCCATCATGCAGCAGTCCAGCCCTTCAAATCCGTTGGTGATCGTGGATGTTTTCACACTTTTCCACGCTGTCAGAATCCACCGGTGGAGTTGAGCATAACTTGCTTTTCGCAAGTTTATCGCCGCTGGTCATCCACGACTCCCGCTGAACGCGTAGCGCTACTTTGAAGTTTGTTTTTCGCGCTACTTGTACGGCACTATGTTGCCTGGCGGATGGACATGTGACCAACATACCACTCTTGAACCCCGATCCTTCCGCCAGGCAACGTAGTGCCGTACAACAGCGGAACAAACAAAACAAATCGTCTTACGATATCACAAAAATCATGGACAATCCATAGAAAAGCCGCACCTGACTAAAAGCCGCAGGGTTCAAAGCTTGTGCAAAAAGTAGCGGCTTATAGCCCGACAATTACGGTAGTTGCCGAGCAGCATTGTTTATTGCTGAGGCACATGATACTTAATAGCCTCCAGTTACTCGATTGACTGAAGAGTTCAAATTCTCCTCTGGTGTTAATATCAGCGCAAACGTGTACACCTGGAGCATCATTGCCAAGACATTCCTGTAGGTGGGCCATTAGTTACCCAGTGCTTTTGTGTATGTAGTATAGTATGTGGTTAAACTGTATCTTCCTGTGTGTGTTTGAGCAAATTTGCTATCTGTGGCTCTGTTCTTTTAGTGTGTGCAATAGAGTTCCCTGATGTTCTGCGTGATTCACTGGAATTGCTCTACTTGAATGACAACCAGCTGGAATGTGTTCCCCAATCAGTCTGTGGTCTGCACAATCTCAATGAACTCTACCTCTCAAAGTAAGTTCCCCTGTCTGTCTGCCAACACCCACCTGTCCTTCCTCATATTTCACACTGTTGTTATTGATTCAATTTTTAAAAAGTTACAAACCTCAAAATTGTTTTTTTTGTTAACAATATATGGGATGTGCAGGTCAGACACTGCAGTTACAGACCAATTTTTGCGGGTGGTTTATCCTTCAAGCTCGGGTCCTCTACCAGAGGCCTGGGAGCTTGAGGGTCCTGCGCAGTATCTTAGCTGTTCCCAGGACTGCGCTCTTCTGGACAGAGATCTCCGATGTTATTCCCGGGATCTGCTGGAGCCACTCACCTAGCTTGGGAGTCACCGCACCTAGTGCTCCGATTACCACGGGGACCACCGTTACCTTCACCCTCCACATCCTCTCGAGCTCTTCTCTGAGCCCTTGGTATTTCTCCAGCTTCTCGTGTTCCTTCTTCCTGATGTTGCTGTCATTCGAAACCGCTACATCGATCACTACGGCCGTCTTCTTCTGTTTGTCTACCACCACTATGTCCGGTTGGTTAGCCACCACCGTAGTCAAAGGAGCTTGCAAAGAAAAGCGTCTGGACTTCTTTAAGTTGCTTGAAGACGTTTCACCTCTCATCCGAGAAGCTTCTTCAGTTCTAAGGTCAAATGGTGGAGAGTCCCAGATATAAACCTAGTGGGAGTGACCCCCCACAGAGGGACAAAAGGACCCCCTGATGATCCTCTAATCGCCTGAGCCAAGGTGTGAAACTGGGTGTGGGTCCCAATCAGCCAGAGTTTCGGGTGTGTTCATTGTGAAACCTGGCCCCACCTTATGCGAATTCCTGAGGTCAGATGGCCCAGGATGTGAGTGGGCGTTAAGGCGTCTGGGAGGGATCTCAAAACTGGATTATAGATGGCAGAGAGTTGGTGTCGTAACCCCCGCCTCTGTTCAAAGATGGTCGCTCACAGTGCACATAGATGCTTCTTTCACTCCTCTTTCAAACCATCTGTCCTCTCTGTCCAAAATGTGAGCATTGGCATCCTCGAAAGAGTGACCTTTATCCTTTAGATGCAGATGGACTGCTGAGTCTTGTCCTGTGGAGGTGGCTCTTCTGTGTTGTGCCATGCGCTTGTGAAGTGGCTGTTTGGTCTCTCCAATGTAGAGGTCTGAGCATTCCTCGCTGCACTGTACAGCAAACACCACATTGTTAAGTTTGTGTTTTGGCGTTTTGTCTTTCGGGTGAACCAGTTTCTGTTCTGGTTGCTGGGTCTGAAATACAGTGTTTCTCAGACACTCACATCCTGGGCCATTTTCCCTCAGGAATTCGCATAAGGTGGGGCCAGGTTTCACAATGAACACACCCGAAACTCTGGCTGATTGGGACCCATGCCCAGTTACACACCTTGGCTCAGGCGATTAGAGGATCATCAGGGGGTCCTTTTGTCCCTCTGTGGGGGGTCACTCCCACTAGGTTTATATCTGGGACTCTCCACCATTTGACCTTAGAACTGAAGCAGCTTCTCGGATGAGAGGTGAAACGTCTTCAAGCAACTTAAAGAAGTCCAGACGCTTTTCTTTGACTACGATGACCTGGATGACTGAGAACCTTCACAGACATTTAGCCACCACCATTTTGTCCGTCTGTATCTGGAAGTCCCACAGGATCTTAGCTCGGTCATTCTCCACCACCCTTGGGGGCATCTCCCATTTTGACCTCGGGACTTCCAGGTTATACTCGGCACAGATGTTCCTGTACACTATGCCGGCCACTTGGTTATGGCGTTCCATGTATGCCCTGCCTGCTATCATCTTGCACCCTGCTGTTATGTGCTGGATTGTCTCTGGGGCATCTTTACACAGCCTGCACCTGGGGTCTTGCCTGGTGTGATAGACCCCAGCCTCTATGGATCTTGTGCTCAGAACTTGTTCTTGTGCTGCCATGATTAGTGCCTCTGTGCTGTCTTTCAGTCCAGCTTTGTCCAGCCACTGGTAGGATTTCTGGATATCAGCCACCTCCTCTATCTGCCGGTGGTACATACCGTGCAGGGGCCTGTCCTTCCATGATGGTTCCTCGTCTCCCTCCTCTTTCTTGGGTTTCTGCTGCCTGAGGTATTCACTGAGCACTCGGTCAGTTGGGGCCATCTTCCCAATGTATTCTTGGATGTTCCTTGTCTCATCCTGGACTGTGGTGCTGACACTCACCAGTCCCCGGCCCCCTTCCTTCCGGTTAGCGTACAGCCTCAGGGTGCTGGACTTGGGGTGAAACCCTCCATGCATGGTAAGGAGCTTTCTTGTCTTTATGTCAGTGGCTTCTATCTCCTCCTTTGGCCAGCCTATTACCCCAGCAGGGTACCTGATCACGGGCAGGGCGTAGGTGTTGATGGCCCGGATCTTGTTCTTACCATTCAGCTGACTCCTCAGGACTTGCCTGACCCTCTGCAGGTACTTGGTGGTTGCAGCTTTTCTAGCGGCCTCTTCATGGTTCCCATTCGCCTGCGGGATCCCCAGGTACTTGTAACTGTCCTCTATGTCTGCAATGTTGCCTTCTGGTAGTTCAATCCCCTCAGTTCTGACTACCTTCCCTCTCTTTGTTACCATCCGACTACACTTCTCCAGTCCGAACGACATTCCAATGTCATTGCTGTATAGCCTGGTAGTGTGGATCAGTGAATCGATGTCTCGTTCACTCTTGGCATACAGCTTGATGTCATCCATGTACAGGAGGTGGCTGACAACTGCTCCGTTCCGTAGTCGGTATCCGTAGCCAGTCTTGTTAATGATCTCACTGAGGGGGTTCAGGCCTATGCAGAACAGCAGTGGGGACAGAGCATCTCCTTGGTAGATCCCGCACTTGATGGTGACTTGTGCTATGGGCTTGGAGTTGGCCTCTAGTGTTGTACGCCACATTCCCATTGAGTTCCTGATGAAGGCTCTTAGGGTCCCATTGATCTTGTACAATTCTAGGCATTCCAGTATCCAGCTGTGGGGCATTGAGTCATAGGCCTTCTTGTAATCAATCCAGGCAGTACACAGGTTGGTCAGTCTGGTCTTGCAGTCCCGGCTGACTGTCCTATCTACCAGTAGCTGGTGTTTTGCGCCTCTGGTATTCTTGCCAATTCCTTTCTGTGTCCCGCTCATGTATTGACCCATGTGCCTGTTCATCTTAACCGATATGATGCCTGACAGGAGCTTCCATGTAGTACTGAGGCAGGTTATTGGTCGGTAGTTGGAGGGGACCGGTCCCTTCTTGGGGTCCTTGGGGATCAGGACCGTCCGGCCTTCAGTTAGCCATTCCGGTGTCTCTCGTCAACTAGCAGCTGGTTCATTTGTGCTGCCAGACGCTCGTGGAGTGCAGTCAGCTTCTTCAGCCAGTAGGCGTGAACCATGTCGGGCCCTGTTGCTGTCCAACTCTTCATACTGGAGACCCTTTCTTGGATATCTGCCACTGTGATGGTTACTGACCCTGTTCAGGGAGGTCGCTGTGGTCTGCCCTCAGATCCTCTAGCCACCGAGCATTGCCGTTATGGGTTGCGTCCTTCTCCCATATGCTCTTCCAGTATTGCTCCGTCTCCAGCCTTGGTGGTGCTGTTCTCTTATTGTTCCCTTGCCACTGGGAGTACACCTTTGCTGGTTCTGTGGAGAACAGCTGGTTTATTCTCCTGCCTTCTATCTCTCTGGTGTACCTCCTCAAGCGGCTGGCCAAGGCTGTGAGTCTTTGCTTGGCAGTTTCCAAGGCCTCAGGTATGGACAGCTTGCTGTATTTCTTAGGCACCTTCTTTGTCGCACCTTTCTGCAACTCCGTTAGTTGGCTAACCTCCCTCCGTGCTACTTTGATCTTGCCCTCTAGCCTCCTTCTCCATGGAGGGTACTGCCCCTTGTCGCTGTTCAACTTGTAGCCAAGCATCTCACTGATCACTGCTGCCGTATTGTAGATCAGCTTGTTAGTGTCGGTAATCGTGGTTGTAGGTATTGCCCGTAGTGCTGCATTAACATCATCTAGCAGACCTTCTGAGGGAACTTCACGTAATCTTGGTAACCGGCTACGGGGGATCCAGGTTTCAAGCTTGGCCATGATCCTATCTTTCAGGTCAGTTCCTCTCGCACTCAACGATCCTTCTCCTATCGCACTTGGGGCTATGTACCCAATCTCGGGTGGGGGTGATGATATCTCCCCCCTGACCTGGCGTCCTGACTCCTCCTTGCCGTAGCATTTGTGTTGCCCTCTTTTTGCTCCACACATGAATCCAGTTCTCCTCCTACAGCTGTTTCTAGTTGTTTCATCCAAACAGCAAATTTCTCAATGTCATTTATTCTGAAGAATGTTTTTTCTATATATTTGGACTTTCACAGGGGGATTCAGTGGCCCATTAGGTTCTATCATTGATGTTTCTCATCTATCTATCTACACATTTATATATGTATACATGTGTATATATATGTGTGTGTATATGACTAATCTGACTAATGTAGTTTCTCTGGAATCAGTAATCCTGGAATCCGGGAGCTTCCAACAGAGCTTGGTCAGCTCTCCAGTCTGTGGCAGCTGGACATCGAAGACCTCAACATTACTAATGTTCCACATGAAATAAGAAAAGAAGGTATTTCCACCTGCATTTTCTGTTCAATGACTGTGCCTAATCGAGGGGTTTGTATGTGCCGGCTTCTTTTTTTGGTTTTTTGTTTATAGTCTGTTGTTCATAACATTTATATTGGTTCTTACCTCATCATATATTGCCTTACAAACACATGCAAGGAGTAAAAATTCAAAATTACTTTTTTAAAAAATGTACATGAACAATTAAAAAAGTTAGCATAAGTTCTAAGCATTGCATTTAAAAGTAAATTGAAGTGTGCTGGGTTTGTTACCAGCTGTTATTTCCTGTCATTGTGAGATGTGATCATATTCTCTAACGCTGGTATCGCAGGTCCTGCATCGGTCCTGGCTTTCCTCCGGGCACAGCTTCGAAAAGCAGAGCGTTGTAAACTGTTAAAGATGCTGGTGATTGGTCCACCACGGCAGGGCAAGTCAGCCCTCCTTGAGGCTCTGCAGACTGGCAAAGCCTCCCCCTTCACCCCAGCAGAATGTAGCATCTCCACCTCTGTCTGGGAGCTGGATAAACCTAGTGGAGGCAAGAACAAAGTGAGGGAAACAGACATTACGTAGTATTTATGCACGCACACACAGATATTTCTATTAATCATTTTATGACCCTTATATGGTCTAAATTTTAGAGATAAAAAAATCTACACATTGCACTGTGGTCAGGGACCCCTGCAACTACTCGATTACGCTCTTAAGCAAGGACAAACATCTCTCCACTCAAAGTCAGTTTGCATCTTTGTGGAGAAGGATTCATACTGTGCTATGATTAGCTTAAACACTACCATGAAAGAAAATCATTTCTGACATGACAAGAAATTCTTTGGACTGTTAAACCAAAGGGGTTGGGGTGGGTACAAAAATACATCATCACCTATTCTCAAATTCAGTTCATGCTTTAAAGTTGACCTAGCTCTCATTTTGCTGCCCACAGAAAGACTCTGTGATTTTCAATGTGTGGGACATTGGTGGTCAGGCCAGCATGTCCACAGTGAATCAGTGTTTCTTTACTGATAAGGCTTTGTATGTGGTCATCTGGAACCTTGCAATGGGAGAGGAAGCTGTGGCCAACCTGCAGACATGGCTGCTCAACATAGAGGTAATTTTTTTCTTTATTGCAATAGTGAGAGATATGACAATTCACACAGGATGTTTAGGCTGGAGGCGCATGAGGGAGATTTGTGTAAAAGTGTGGATGTCATAGAGCAGAAATATGTAGGAACATGTGTAATCTCTGCTGAGCATGGCGTGGAAGTCCAGAGGTCGAAATTAGATACCCCTCCGAGGGTAGCTGAGAATAACCAGACTAAGATTCTGTGGGACTTGCAGATCCAGATGGGCAAACTGGTGATGGCTAACCAACCGGACATAGTAGTAGTGGTGGACAAGCAGAGGAAGAAGGGTGTAGTAATAGATATAATAGCTATACCACGTGATAGCAACAGCAGGAAGAAGGAACATAAGGGCTGAGAGAGGAGCTCGAGAAGATGTAGAGGTGAAGGCAACCGTGGTAGTCGGCACACTCAGGGCCGTGACCTCCTAACTGGGCAAGTGGATCCCCTGGTGAGATCCTCCCCATTTTTATTTTCTAAAAGACTCAAGTCGTTGGGTATAAGAACCTGATGAGCTTTCTGTAATAAAAATATGTGTGTGGTAAGAGTGAGTGGAAGGTGTTCCGGTTTAAAGAAACAGAATTTTGTTCTTTGACTAAATAAACGAGCCACATGGCAGTCGTGTTAATGGAAAGAATGTTGCTTCCATCACTTCTGAAATTGTCTTTTGAAGGATAGTCTCTAATTAGGCTTCCTGGATTTTTTCTGTTTGTTTTTTTTGACCACAGTGAAATGTTTTCCAAGTTCTTTGTCTTTTGAGTTTTAGCTATAAAAAAGAAGAACAGAAACTTTACTCCAGACAGACGTGTCAGTCAATGTAAGTCTGTCAGACTAGTGACCCCAGCAACAGCAGAGCTGCGTATGGTGTGTTGATTCCAGGTTTAGTTAGAGCCCAAGATCTTTAACAAATGTATGTGGCTTGGTGCATGAATTGATCTTATATAATAAACTGACATCTACCATGAAAAAAAATCCAGTAGTAGTGATTATTGATATTAAACTAATAGAATAGATACACCTGTGACACATCGGTATTCATTCTCTGTTTTACAAATCAAATCTTCAGGTTATTTTGTCATTTTTATGCTGTCAGTTATTATGTCTTTGCTTGTGTGCTGTATGCTACAGGCTCGGGCCCCTAACTCTGCAGTGATTGTAGTGGGAACACATCTGGATCTTATTGATACCAAGTTTCGTACGGAGAGACTGGCGACACTGAGGGCTTACGTTTTGGCTCTGTGTCGATCCCCATCAGGGACTCGAGCTGCTGGTTACCCTGATATCACCTACAAACACTTGCAGTAAGTACACATTTAACTTTTCTATTGCTTATTAACATTCGACTTCCATGACAATATTGTTTTTGCTGTTTACTTCGTGCAAATTACAGACCATCTTACAGATCATCTCTTTTCGGAGTATTTATTCTTTTGTGTGTTTGTATACGCGTGCGTGCTTTTCTTGGTTTTCAGTGAAGTGTCCTGTAAAACTCTGGAGGGATTTGATGGTCTAAAGATGCTGATCTACCAAGTGGTTCTCTCCATGAAAGATAACAGCAGCTTAGCCTGTGGTGGCAAACTGCTAGGCAGACTGGTAAGCAAGCTAATGGTAAATGGCCTGTATTTATATAGCGCTTTACACATCCAGTCATCCACCCATTCACACACACATCCACACACTGGTGATGGCAGCTACATTGTAGCCACAGCCACCCTGGGGCGCACTGACAGAGCGAGGCTGCCGGACACTGGCGCCACCGGGCCCTCTGACCACCACCAGCAGGCAACGGGTGAAGTGTCTTGCCCAAGGACCCAACGACCGAGACTGTCCGAGCCGGGGCTCGAACCGGCAACCTTCCAATTACAAGGCGAACTCCCAACTCTTGAGCCACGATCGATTATAATCATGTACATGCAGAGACAGTGTTGCACTTTGACCCTTCAGAAATAGTGTTTGCTTTCTGTATAAATGTATAAAGTGTTTTTAAGAGTTATTTTAAATGACCTAGCAGTGGGAGACTGATATAGTAATCTTTATAACCATGTGTTTTGTCAGCAAACTCTATGCAGAAGTTTTAATTATTTATTCACTTATAATAAACATTATCTCCCAACCTTAAGCGCAAGTTCTTGTGAGTGCGATAACCGGTGAAGGAAGTCACCTAGAATTTTCAAATTGATACCATCGTTGTGTCTACTAGGAGACTGAGGGGGTAGCACAGGTGGTGCCAGTATTGTATACAGTGGGGCAAAAAAGTATTTAGTCAGCCACCGATTGTGCAAGTTCCCCCACCTAAAATGATGACAGAGGTCAGTAATTTGCACCAGAGGTACACTTCAACTGTGAGAGACAGAATGTGAAAAAAAAAATCCATGAATCCACATGGTAGGATTTGTAAAGAATTTATTGGTAAATCAGGGTGGAAAATAAGTATTTGGTCACCTCAAACAAGGAAAATCTCTGGCTCTCCCAGACCTGTAACGTCTTCTGTAAGAAGCTTTTCTGTCCCCCACTCGTTACCTGTATGAATGGCACCTGTTTGAACTCATCATCTGTATAAAAGACACCTGTCCACAGCCTCAAACAGTCAGACTCCAAACTCCGCCATGGCCAAGACCAAAGAGCTTTGGAAGGACACCAGGAAAAGTATTGTAGACCTGCACCAGACTGGGAAGAGTGAATCTACAATAGGCAAGCAGCTTGGTGTGAAAAAATCAACTGTGGGAGCAATCATCAGAAAATGGAAGACATACAAGACCACTGATAATCTCCCTCGATCTGGGGCTCCACGCAAGATCTCATCCCGTGGGGTCAAAATGATCATGAGAACGGTGAGCAAAGATCCCAGAACCACACGGGGGGACCTGGTGAATGACCTGCAGAGAGCTGGGACCAAAGTAACAAAGGTCACCATCAGTAACACACTACAACGGCAGGGAATCAAATCCCGCAGTGCCAGACGTGTTCCGCTGCTGAAGCCAGTGCATGTCCAGGCCCGTCTGAAGTTTGCCAGAGAGCACATGGATGATACAGCAGAGGATTGGGAGAATGTCATGTGGTCAGATGAAACCAAAGTAGAACTTTTTGGTATAAACTCAACTCGTCGTGTTTGGAGGAAGAAGAATACTGAGTTGCATCCCAAGAACACCATACCTACTGTGAAGCATGGGGGTGGAAACATCATGCTATGGGGCTGTTTTTCTGCCAAGGGGACAGGACGACTGATCCGTGTTAAGGACAGAATGAATGGGGCCATGTATCGTGAGATTTTGAGCCAAAACCTCCTTCCATCAGTGAGAACTTTGAAGATGAAACGAGGCTGGGTCTTCCAACATGACAATGATCCAAAACACACCGCCCGGGCAACAAAGGAGTGGCTCCGTAAGAAGCATTTGAAAGTCCTGGAGTGGCCTAGCCAGTCTCCAGACCTCAACCCCATAGAAAATCTGTGGCGGGAGTTGAAAGTCCGTGTTGCTCGGCGACAGCCCCAAAACATCACTGCTCTCGAGAAGATCTGCATGGAGGAATGGGCCAAAATACCAGCTACTGTGTGTGCAAACCTGGTAAAGACCTATAGTAAACGTTTGACCTCTGTTATTGCCAACAAAGGTTATGTTACAAAGTATTGAGTTGTATTTTTGTTATTGACCAAATACTTATTTTCCACCCTGATTTACCAATAAATTCTTTACAAATCCTACCATGTGGATTCATGGATTTTTTTTTCACATTCTGTCTCTCACAGTTGAAGTGTACCTCTGGTGCAAATTACTGACCTCTGTCATCATTTTAGGTGGGGGAACTTGCACAATCAGTGGCTGACTAAATACTTTTTTGCCCCACTGTAAATACAGGCCTCTGTATAAACTTTTTATGACTATTTTAAAGTGATAGCATAGGGTTCTTATTTTACTTGAAAGCAAAGTAAATTTGTACCACTGTTGTCTCCTCCAGATTCCCAGAAGCTACCTGGCACTCCAGGAAATAGTCATAGCCGAGAAGGAGAGGCGACATTCCGAAGGAGAGGTCCAGTACCTAACTGATGCACAGCTAAATGACATCATTGAACAAAACCCAGGAAGTGACATCAGAGATTACGAAGACCTGCAGACTGGTATTATGACAGCAAGCATTTGAAATGTGGAAATCATTTATGAAAATTCGTACATTTACATTCTTTATTTGGGACATTTTTCCATGTAATGTGATGAGCCAATACAGAGTCACCAGTCAGTGAGTGGGTGGAAGGTGTCTCCTTCAAAGCCATTGAATAAAGTCAGCCAACAACAGTGAACATAACAGCTGTGTACATTACCATATCAATGTTTTTGGTAACATCTCCTAACATTAAGTTGCCACTTAAAGAGATTCCAAAGAAGTACTCCGTTTTAATGTACAAAACAAAGCCTTATATATTTTTCTGTGTGCATAAAACTAGAGATAATCCAGTTTATTTACATGGACACTTTGCTGCCACAACATTGGAAACAACTTTATTTATTTGTTTATTGAACCTTTTGACAAATGTAAAAAATAGATTAAATATTTTTGCACATATGAGTTTAAATTTGTATCATATTTGTTACCGCCAGCATTTTTTACAATTGATTTCTTGTTTTAAGGAGCAGAAAAATGACAATGATCATGTAGAGGTCTCAAAAACTTGTATCAAATATGATACACATACAGGATTATGCATTTAAGCAAGTGTCTATGAGGACGCCTTTGCTTTTAGAGCAAACCTCCAGAATCAATTAGCTCCTCAGTCCTTGAGTTCATTTTCACTGCTTTGTTGGTTTAAGAAAAATATGATTGTTTGGAACTTGTAACTTAGAAACTATGATCCTTAAGTGTGGTGTATGTTGTCAACATATAGAAGTACTGTATAAAGCTTTGAAATGTCACATTTGACCTTTTCAAGGACCGTACGTTATTCAGAAAGTCAAAGTGAGAATAATGCTATGCATAGATGCACAGAAACAGTTTCTTACTGCCATTGTTTGTACATATTTGAACATATTGGGATGTAGGGAAGACTAAATGGAGATTCTTATTATACGTAGATTTTATTTGATATTTTTTACCTTGGTCAAACTTTCATTAATTCTACTGCCTTTGCTTTCATTGGCAACATTTAGGAAACTCAGTTCTATTTGGTTTTATTTATATCGTGCCAAATCACAACAGCAGTTGTCTCACTGTGCTTTATATGGTTACATAAAGACAACAATGCAGAGAAAATCCCCAACACTTGAGGACAAAGACCCAGACAGAGTTTTAATTTATTTTAAAGCCTGATGCTCAAAAACCTGTTTTATTTGTTCTCATCAGTCGTCCGCCTGGGCCTTACTTAGAATGTCTCAGACTTTTTATCTGATTTAGTGCTCAGCTAAGATGCTTTTAAGGTGATTTTAACATCCATGAACATACTAAAATGTTCAGTTTCTATCTCAATGTCAGAACAAGATCTAGAACGTGATTAAAGTGGGTGGATTGTGAGTCTTTACCAGTAGGCAATACAGAGCTTAGATGGAGCCGATGGGTGAGGGGATTAGCTCAGTACCAACTACCTGGAAACCTTCCAGGTGTCTTCCCTGCCTCTGCAGATAGAACAGCCACACCTGTTAACAGCAGCTCCCCTCTAGATCAGTGCACTTAGTAACTAGTTGGGTTCAATTTAGTGGTTTGGAAAACGGAGCCCCAAGGGTCTAATACTTTCAAACAGCTGGAGTAACCTGTGAGAGCTGTTCATACTAATGTAGATTTTCATGTTTTTACCCTTACTGTTAAAGTGTGCTCAACTCTTTGGCTGATTAATAAGCTGGAGTGGAAGATTGCTGCCCCTTGTGCTCACTTCTGTGTGTTGGTGGTCTGGGAGCAGACACAGTGTCTATGGGGATGTGGTTTGGGGGTGTTACTGGTTCACTATAAATATCACATTCAAGCTTGCATCCCAATATAATGTGACCTCTAATCTTATTTTTACATTTCACATCTGCCTCCTTTCAAGTTGACTCAACAGGTCTTTAAAGAAAGTCTTAAAGGGAGATTTAATGAGCTGCCTAGTTCGTTAGAGATACACTGTAGTATAACGTTATATAGCAGTCTAGGCAGAGGTTTCCACTCTAAATGCTGCTTATTTGTGAAGCATCACCACATCGATGTGTTATTTCTTCATTGTTTCTTTCTTTTTCTCCTTTCTTCCCGACAACCAGCGATCGGTTTCTTGATAGAAACTGGAACCTTGCTCCACTTTCCTGACACCAGCCATGGGCTTTGCACTCTCTACTTCCTATGTCCCGTGTGGCTGTCGGAATGCTTGGAGAGGATCGTACACCTCAAATCCTCTCGATATATAGCAAGAAATGGAGTGATCCAAACTGAAGACCTCAGGGTGAGACTTGCCTTTCTGTTGTTTTGTGTGTTGAAACTGGTGTTTTGAAGTCATATCTATTGTGGTATCTGTTGTGCAGATGCTTTTGGTAGGAACAGGGTTCACACAGCAGACAGAGGAACAGTATTTCCAATTTCTGGCCAAGTTTGAGATTGCCCTGCCTGTGGCCAACAACAGGTAATTTCTTCTCTCTCTCTTTGCAGTAGTTACTCATTACAGGTCCTAAACAGCTCTGAGGAAACATTGTCAAATGGGCAGCAGGAGGATTGTATGATATACAACTTAAAATTATTATCCTCCTAGGACCTGCGTCCACATATGTGGACATCGGATTTTGGGTTGCCTAGACCAAAACACTAAATTTCGCTCTACAAGGGCCTGATATCCACTTACGAGGACGTTATACTACCACTGTCGTATCGTAATTTAAAGCTATTGTCCTCTTATGTGGATCTCATTTTTCTTCAAAACAAAAATCAGGTTAAAAAAAATCACATAATTCTTTGTTTTTACATTCATCAGGTTGCAATCAGAGAAATTAGAAAAGCTGCCATGAAGGAGTTCAGGTCTCAGGAGGTTAAAGGAAGATAAAGCAACTTGTGATGTGATTGACAAGTTGCTCCTCTATGAGAGTGCAGTGTGTCTCAGTACATTCTCATACACCGGGAATATTTGTTTTCCTTTTGACCTCTTACAGCTATCTGCTGCCCCATCTACTTCCCCCTAAGCCAGCCCTGGACATTCATGGCTTCCGCCAGCAGACCCACAACACCCTCAAACGCCTTTTCAAGATGAGCTTCGTTCCTGCTGGATTTTGGGAGCGTTTCATTGCCAGGATGCTTATAAGCCTCCAAGAAATGGACATGCAGGTAGTTTCTCTTCATTCTCCAATTTTAATTGAGAGTTTTTTACTTTCGTGGCCTAAAATGTTGCATCTATGCAGTCATTTGAAAGCAAAATAAAAAGCACCAGGAGCCGGCACAGCAGGAATTCTGTGATCTACAGCTTTACTGGATCACAACAGAGGAGCCGCTGTAGCACCTTTAGAGTCCGACGCAGCCAGACTATCTACTGGAAGGAAGGACTTCTCGTCACTTTCGATGGAGGTTACCTCAGGTAAGAGCTGGAGCCAGAAGATATGGTCATTCAAATATTCATTAGACAAATAATTAAGATTGGACGTACATGGTGGGAATTTTAAGGGCATCGACCTTTTGCTGTAGTTTCTGAAATGATTCATTTGTAAACTCGGAAGTTCAAAGACAAATGTTTTATCAAATTTCTTTAACAATTACTGATATTATAGTCATCTCTATCATCATGCTTCTGTGTTATTGTCAATGTTCAGTGTTTTTTTATTATTGTTATTTATAGCTGAGATTGTGTTCATATGTATCACAGTACGTCTGAGTGCTTTTAATAATCAAAGCAAGTGGAAAATAAGACTACACGCTGAAGGGATGTAAACATTTTCTGTTTAAAGAAACTCTGAAATGTGAGCCACTACTTTCATAAACATTGGCCTAAAATGGAGAATGTGCAAAGGACGAATATTCCAGCTTTGATGCTGATTTTGAGCAGTGAGACATGGAAAAGCCAGCGCCTCGTCTTCTCTGCTATTTGAATATCCTTTGAGTTGATGCAGATACTTGTTTATGTCTGTGCAGTGTGGAGTCATCGGATGTTAACTGGAAGAGGAAGAAGAGTGGAGGCATAAAAATTATCTGTCAGTCAGAGACCAGGGATTTCTCTGCTATGGCGTTCATCACAGACCATGTCAACTCTCTGATAGAGCAGTGGTTCCCAGGTCAGTACACTACGTGCTTTTTTGCAGTACCCTAGCAGAGCATCAGCTCACAGTATGTGAATCCCCTGTATCAAGCTGTACCTGGTAGCATTGAAAATACCCACTGAAAAAGGTCTGGGAGGTCTGGATTCACTTGGCTCGCTTGGGCACAGCCTGAGGAAATGATATGAATCCGCTTCCCCGTAGGCCCACCACTTGGGAAGGGCGGGGGCAGACATTAGGGTTGGGTATATTGTATGCTGGGTGGCAGACAAAGTTGAGGGTGGGGGTATGTTAACCATGCTCTAAGCTAATGGAGAAGGAATCTGAGCTAATATAGGAGGTGGAGCAATGCCACCTGGATATAGTTCAACTTTCTTTCACAGATATAGTATCATAGTAGACTGCTGTGGATCCAGTGTTAGTTGGGATACATCAAAGTGTGACTGGGTACATGAATGTTATAAAAGGGGTTTAGGTGGAGAATAAATACGCTGTATGAATGTATGTGATGGGTGAATGAGACGTGCTGTACGAGTTCTTTTATTTGCTTTTATCCAGGGGTCTTCAACCTGAAGTCAGTTATGGTAAATGGTAAATGAACTGTTTTTTTAGAGAGCTTTACTACTCTATTTGAGCACTCAGCTTTACACAACTTGGCTCATTCACTCATTCACACCCACTCATGAAACCTGAGTCTTCTAGTCTACATGTCGAAGTGTCTTTGGGCAAGACAGCAAAGTTGCCTTTGATGCATACATCGGGGTGTCAATTATTTTAGTCATCGAGCAGTCTATCAATTATTCCATAGATTAATCAAGTAATTGGATAAGAAACACTTTTGCCTTTTTCCGTCTATCCATCCATTCTCTTCCATTTATCCTTGTCATGGTCGCCGAGGGGCTGGAACCTATCGCAGCCACCATAAGGCAAGAGACCCTGCACAGGTCGCCAGTCTAACACATACAGGGAGTGCAGAATTATTAGGCAAGTTGTATCTTTGAGGAATAATTTTATTATTGAACAACAACCATGTTCTCAATGAACCCAAAAAACTCATTAATATCAAAGCTGAATGTTTTTGGAAGTAGTTTTTAGTTTGTTTTTAGTTTTAGCTATTTTAGGGGGATATCTGTGTGTGCAGGTGACTATTACTGTGCAGAATTATTAGGCAACTTAACAAAAAACAAATATATACCCATTTCAATGATTTATTTTTACCAGTGACACCAATATAACATCTCCACATTCACAAATATACATTTCTGACATTCAAAAACAAAACAAAAACAAATCAGCGACCAATATAGCCACCTTTCTTTGCAAGGACACTCAAAAGCCTGCCATCCATGGATTCTGTCAGTGTTTTGATCTGTTCACCATCAACATTGCGTGCAGCAGCAACCACAGCCTCCCAGACACTGTTCAGAGAGGTGTACTGTTTTCCCTCCTTGTAAATCTCACATTTGATGATGGACCACAGGTTCTCAATGGGGTTCAGATCAGGTGAACAAGGTGGCCATGTCATTAGTTTTTCTTCTTTTATACCCTTTCTTGCCAGCCACGCTGTGGAGTACTTGGACGCGTGTGATGGAGCATTGTCCTGCATGAAAATCATGTTTTTCTTGAAGGATGCAGACTTCTTCCTGTACCACTGCTTGAAGAAGGTGTCTTCCAGAAACTGGCAGTAGGACTGGGAGTTGAGCTTGACTCCATCCTCAACCCGAAAAGGCCCCACAAGCTCATCTTTGATGATACCAGCCCAAACCAGTACTCCACCTCCACCTTGCTGGCGTCTGAGTGGGACTGGAGCTCTCTGCCCTTTACCAATCCAGCCACGGGCCCATCCATCTGTCCCATCAAGACTCACTCTCATTTCATCAGTCCATAAAACCTTAGAAAAACCAGTCTTGAGATATTTCTTGGCCCAGTCTTGACGTTTCAGCTTGTGTGTCTTGTTCAGTGGTGGTCGTCTTTCAGCCTTTCTTACCTTGGCCATGTCTCTGAGTATTGCACACCTTGTGCTTTTGGGCACTCCAGTGATGTTGCAGCTCTGAAATATGGCCAAACTGGTGGCAAGTGGCATCTTGGCAGCTGCACGCTTGACTTTTCTCAGTTCATGGGCAGTTATTTGGCGCCTTGGTTTTTCCACACGCTTCTTGCGACCCTGTTGACTATTTTGAATGAAACGCTTGATTGTTCGATGATCACGCTTCAGAAGCTTTGCAATTTTGAGACTGCTGCATCCCTCTGCAAGATATCTCAGTATTTTTGACTTTTCTGAGCCTGTCAAGTCCTTCTTTTGACCCATTTTGCCAAAGGAAAGGACGTTGCCTAATAATTATGCACACCTGATATAGGGTGTTGATGTCATTAGACCACACCCCTTCTCATTACAGAGACGCACATCACCTAATATGCTTAATTGGTAGTAGGCTTTCGAGCTTATACAGCTTGGAGTAAGACAACATGCATGAAGAGGATGATGTGGACAAAATACTCATTTGACTAATAATTCTGCACTCCCTGTAGAGACAGACAACCACTCACACTCACATTCATGCAAACTCCACGCGGGAAATCCCTGGCCAGGTGATGGAATCAAACTCAGGCAACAGTGCTAACTACTGTGCCACCGTGCTCCCCTTTTGTCTTTTTAAAGCGCCATAATAAATATTTAAAAGAGGAATGAGCTGTTCATTGGCTTCCATTTTAGAAACTGCAGTGACTGAAATTTTTACTGCATACTACATCTGTTCCCAAAAAATCTTTTATTGTATTCACGTGGCAAAATTTGTCATTTTAATTATAATGTTATATTTTCTTAAATATAGGCTTTCTGACATTAATAACAGGCAAGTTTTTGTGCTGCTGAAAACAAGACATTATGATGGTGTAGATGTTAATTAATATTAATAATGTCCAACCTAATAACTGTCAGTGGCTCAGTTTTACTGGCCCATGTGCATTATTGGCTTTTATTTTTTATATTTTTAAATATTAATGCAATTTCATTGATCCAATATTTTATATTAATTCACTTTCAATCTGAAAATCTTACTAAAGCCTTGAAATGAACATGGTCTAGTCCATCTTATGTTCTGCTTAAGACTCAGCCCTGTTTGCTACACATATCGCTTCTATGTCAAATAGGACGGTTGCTGTCAGTATTCAGAAAGCTGTGTAATTTGAACATGGTCCATCTATCCATCCTCATCCGCTTTATCCGAGGCCGGGTCGCGGGGGCAGCAGCCCAAGCAGAGAAGCCCAGACCTCCCTCTCCCCAGCCACCTCCTCTAACTTATCCGGGGGAACGCCAAGGTGTTCCCAGGCCAGCCGAGAGATATAATCTCTCCAGCGTGTCCTGGGTCTGCCCCGGGGTCTCCTCCTGGTGGGACATGCCTGGAACACCTCACCCAGGAGGCGCCCAGGGGGCATCCTTAGATGCACGGACCACCTCAGCTGGCTCCTTTCAATGTGGAGGAGCAGCGGCTCTACTCTGAGCCCCTCCCGGATGGCTGAACTTCTCACCCTATCTCTAAGGGAGAGGCCAGCCACCCTTCGGCGGAAGCTTGTATCGTGGATACAAGCTTCCGCCGCTTGTATCCACGATCTCGTTCTTTCGGTCACTACCCACACCTCGTGGCCATAGGTGAGGGTAGGGACGTAGATTGACCGGTAAATTGAGAGCTTCGCTTTTACACTCAGCTCCCTCTTCACCACGACGGACCGGTGCAGCGTCCGCATTACTGCAGCTGCAGCCCCAATCCGTCTGTCGATCTCCGGCTCCCTTCTCCCATCACTCGCGAACAAGACCCCGAGATACTTGAACTCCTCCACTTGGGGCAGGAACTCGTCCCTGACCCGGAGTGGGCACTCCACCCAGAACCATGGCCTCAGATTTGGAGGTGCTGATCCTCATTCCCGCTGCTTCACACTCGGCTGCGAACCGCTCCAGTGCGAGCTGGAGGCCCTCACCCGATGAAGCCAACAGAACCACATCATCTGCAAAAAGCAGAGATGAGATTCTGAGGCCACCAAAGCGAAAGCCCTCCGCCACTTGGCTGCGCCTAGAAATCCTGTCCATAAAAATTATGAACAGAACCGGAGACAAAGGGCAGCCCTGGCGGAGCCCATCACCCACCGGGAACGAGTCCGACTTATTGCCGGCAATGCGAACCAAGCTCTTGCAACGGTTGTATAGGGATCGAATGGCCCGTAGCAATGGGCCGAACACCCCATATTCCCGTAACACCTCCCACAGGACACCCCGAGGGACACGGTCGAATGCCTTCTCCAAGTCCACAAAACACATGTAGACTGGTTGGGCAAACTCCCATGCACCCTCAAGTATCCTGGAGAGGATAAAGAGCTGGTCCAGTGTTCCGCGACCAGGACGAAATTGTTCCTCCTGTATCCGAGGTTCGACTAGCGGACGAACTCTCCTTTCCAGCACCCTGGCATAGACTTTCCCAGGGAGGCTGAGGAGTGTGATCCCCCTGTAGTTTGAATACACCCTCCGGTCCCCCTTCTTAAAGATGGGGACCACCACCCCGGTCTGCCAGTCCAGGGGTACTGCCCCTGATCTCCACGCAACATTGTAGAGGCATGTCAACCAGGACAGCCCTACAACATTCAGAGCCTTCAGGAACTCTGGGCGGACCTCATCCACACCAGGGGCTCTGCCACCGAGGAGTTGTTTAATTGCCTCAGTGACCTCGCCCCTGGAAATTGGCGGGTCATCCCCCTCATCCCTCGGACTTTGAACATGGTATCAGATTAATTTAACAGTTCATCTGCATGTTTTAATCCAACTTCTGGAGGCTTACGGCAGACCTTTCACTATGTAAAACAAGCAGCGATGATGGAGCAGCTACAAAGTTTGCTTTCTTCACGTCAATGAATGAGTCACGCTCGCTTTTTCCCTGTAAAGTTTTTAGTGGTGAGCACAAGAACAGCGTTGCTTTTTTGGATGCTTGAAACATGTTTTCTTTATCTTAACGGGAGCTCACCATCTCAGTAACAGGTTCGCCTCTTTGCTCTTTGTCAGAACAGAGTGTTAGTGCCGCAGACTCCAGCTCCTCGTCAAACTGTGTGTGCCATGCTGATTGTCACTGGTTCTGCTGTGTTTTCTTTTTCTTTCAAACTGGGAACTGCGTGGGCTTCATGTTGTCAAACTTTTCATTCATAGGCTGATCCTGAATATGTTTGTACATATGTACGTAATACGTTATCGCAAATGAAGATGAAAGGCTCGCATCTGCATGGTTTAACACATCGGTGTGCTACAGAGCCTTGTCTCAAGAATTTTTTGTAATCGAATTATTCAAATTACTTGTGTCAGTGCAGCCCCTTAAAGAGTAAAAGTGTTTTGTGAATCCATGTGTGAATGGATGAAAGTGCTTTCAGTACTCTGTGTTGTGCATCAACTCTGATTTTCAGCCCTCTGCTACATCTGTACATAAAGTGAACATACTTTTTTTTTACTTTCTTCTAGCTTTGACTGGCAGTGAAAGTGATGGGAGTCTTCTTGTAGAGCAGTATGCCCCTTGTTCTCTCTGTGCCTCCCTGGGCCAAAAGAATCAGGTTGAGTTCCCAGCCAATGAACACAGCAAGGATGGAGATGGTGTAAAATGTGAAGATGACAAAGGAAGAGAAGCAGGGGTCTATTATTTTAACATGGAGGACTGCGTACTGGCTGCAGTGGAGAAGGAACACATCGTGTGTCCTCTGCATCCCGATCAGCCAGTTCCTCTTCAAGAGCTGGTCCCAGAACTCTTCATGACTGACTTCCCTGCACGGTAAACTCTAAAATTTCATAGATTGTTTAGACTGAAACATATGAAATCTTACTCTGCTGGTTAATTGTGAGCTTGACTTTAAAGTTCCTCATCATTTAATTTCAAAGAAAAACATAGGCGTAAGGCAAGATAGCAGGACAGAAATCAAGGTCCGAGGGTAAAAGCCCTTCTTTAAGAAACTCTTAACTTTAATATGTTGTATGGTTAATATGTACACATAATAAATTATCATTTGTTTCTTTTTTTCTGGATGCCTTGTGAGCCAGATGTTTGATAGTAGTTTTGCATTATATAGTGTAGAATTCAAACCATATTTTGCTGGAGACACTAGAGAAAAACAACAAGAAAGTTGATTTTATTATTTTCTAAGTTATAATTAGAATACCACCTAGAAACTCCAGCATTTGAATGGAAATAGCATTTTCTTCGTTTTTGTGATTATAAAGTGCTTGTAGTAAAATGTTCTACATGCTTTATTTTGCATTATAGTGAAATATGACTATACACCATTCAGAAATTGTCACTAGTTGCCTTTTGCTATATGAAGTCGTTTTATTATTACACTAATTGCAAGTGGGTTCTGCAGCAGGAAACGAATCACAACACACCAACACACTACCTCTAAATAGCTTAAGAAAAACAAAATGAACACTTTGGAGTGTCCTTGTCAAAGTCCTGACCTGAGTCTGATTGAGATGCTGTAGTATGACCTTCATGCTTGAAAACCTGTCAGTTTATCGCAAATGCTTGATTGGAGTTATTTGTTCTAACAGTGGCCCAACAAGTTATTAGGTTTAGGGGGCAATCATTTTTTCACATAGGGCATATAGGTTTTTCTGCATGCAACATTGAAGCAGCTCAGAGCCTAAGAATTTCACTCATGTGCCATTGTTACTTATATATGACAAATAAACGAACAGGGCAACAGCTAGTGGTGCAAGCAGTGGGATTGTCTGGAAAGACAAGGCTTGTCATCACTGGAAACTATCTCAATGCAGAGAGCTATCGAGATGAGATTTTGGAATACGTGGCAATCCTATGGCACCACAGTCTGGAATCAAACTCCATCTTCCACGATGACAGCGTTCAACCAAGCAGAGCAAGTTTTATTAGAGACTACTACCAGAATTTGGGAGTGGAAAGGATGGAATGGCCTGCCTGCAGACATGACCTCAACCCCATTTAAAACTTGTAGGATCAGCCTGGGTGTGCTTGCTGTTCATACAGAGTGACCAACAACACCATACTGGCTGACTTGTGACAAATGCTGGTTGAATAATGGGATACCAGGTTGCTGTGGCCGTGTGGTTTTTCCATGTGCTACTGAGGCGCCTGTTTGAGGCGCCTGCCCTCCCTGGGGCCAGCTCCCCCACTGACCCCAGTAAGCACCCCCACACTCCGCAACCCGCCAGGGAAAGGGGGCCCAGGCCCATCCGGACCGGGGCCCAGTTCAGCAGCGCCGCCCGGCCCCACAGAGCCCGGGACAGCCCACCCGACCCCACCACAGAGAAAACTGCACCCACCCCATCCACTCATCTTCCAGACTACACAAGACAATAGACGCCCAGGCTGAGATCTTCCTCCACCTCTCCTGTATCTCCCCCTCCTGCAGAGTGAGTTCCTGAAGAGAGGAGACCTCCTGCAAGATGTAACAACCTCCCCCACCAGTTGAAGAGCCCCCCAAGTGGCTCGATGCACCGGCGGCACCCTGCGCCAGGACTGGGCCCCCATACGCCCACCCGCCCACAACCCCGGCAACACACCAACCAGGACCCAAGCCCCCAAGGCCCAGCCAGGGCCCCAGCCCAGAGCCGGAGCGCCCCCAGAACCCCACGCCCATTCCGGACCCACCCAGGGGCAGCCAGGCTACCAGGTCAGTAACCCACGTCTGTCAGCACAGACCCTCCCCTAGCCCCGCTGCACGCAGCCGCGAGGAAACAGTCACCTAAGAGCCAACAGAGCCCTTAACAGGCCATGACCGCAACCCCGGGTTGAGCCCTCCAAGGAAGATGCTCCTGGGGAACCCCCCGACGCCCCAAGCCTGTCCCTACCCCCACACCAATCACAACAGCGAAGGTGGAACTAAACTATGTTTGAGCTGATAAATGGTAGGTTGAAATCTCTAGATTATTGCGAAGTGCTTGTTCTACATCTAGCCTTGGCTAGACACCCTAGACACCCTCTTAGACATCCTGAGATAAATTGAAGCCTGTTGGCTAAGAAGTAGTGCTGAAAGTTAGGCAGTTCTAATCCTCCTTTATCCTTGGTCCTTTGTAGTGTTTTTAAGCTTATACGTGGGGGTTTATTTTTCCAAAGGAATTTGGACATACATGAATCTAGAGATCTGAACCAATCTTGTGGCGGTTTAGTTGGGATCATTGAGAATAAATAATAAATTATTTTTGGTAAGACCATCATTTTTATAGCAGCAACCCTTCCCATGAGTGATATGGGTAGACATTTCCATCTAGCCAGATCATCTTCTACCTTCTTTAAAAGTGGGATATGGTTTAATTTAGTTAGATCTGCAAGCTTGGGAGAAACATTAATACCTAAATATTTTATATTTCCCGATTGCAGTGGTGTAGAAGAGGAATTATGGAAGGAGCAATTAATCGGTAGGACTGTAGATTTTGACCAGTTAATTGAGTAATCTGATATTCTTGCAAAAGAGTTTATCAATTCAATCACCCCAGAGATATTGGTTTGTGAGTTTTGGAGAAAAAGTAACACATCATCTGCATAAAGGCTGATTTTATGTTCTATATTCTTGCATTTTATGCCCTTAATTACTGAATTCTGTCTAATTGCTGCTGCTAGTGGTTCAATAAAAATTGCAAACAGTGAAGGGGAGAGTGGGCATCCCTGCCTGGTGCCCCTCAGGAGACAGAAGCTGGAGGATGTTTGGTCATTTGTTCTAACACAAGCTGTTGGGGAATTATATAATATTTTTAACCAGTTGATGAAAGAGGATCCAAAACCAAATTTGTGTAAAGTTGCAAATAGAAATTTCCAGTTAACTCTGTCACACGCTTTTTCTGCATCTAAAGAAAATATTGTAGTTTCAAGGTTTTTACTGCATGAGTAGTCTATCAAATGAAGTAATCTACGTGTATTTGTTGATGAGTGCCTACCTTTTATGAAACCAGTCTGGTCAGGATGAATTAAGAGGGGGGTTATTTTCTCTAATCTCTTTGAGAGAGCTTTGCAGATTATTTTAAGGTCTACATTTACATATCCAAAGAAAATAGTTGGTAGAGTGAAAAGAAAGAAAACACAAATAGATCAAAAACAGTGTTAAAGTACAGGGTAAATGATGATCACACAAAGAAATGAATCGAAAGCCATCAGAACACAAAGATAGCAATCTGGTAAAGGACCTCTAATGCAGAGCACATCAATTATACGTATTCATACTTGTGAACTGTCAGTACACTATCGTCTGATTGCTTAAAATATTTAAAGCAATGAAGTGTCACATGTGTATTGAAATGTGCATTTGTAATAATACTGTTGTTAATAACAATAATTCTTCTCTGTAGTACTTTTCATGATGTCTTTCCATTATAACTCTAACATGATGTAACTGCACATATACTAAATGGATATATAGCTGTTATGTTTTTTACCCCCAAAGTGAGCACTGTCCTCAAAAATCCATTATTGTTTTGGTTTCATTTACTTTGTTTCCCAATTCTGTGTAAGGACTAAGGTAGGCTCAATGTGACATGAGACATGAGACTGATTATCCAGGTGAGACAGTGTACAAGCAAATGTCAGGTTTGGGACTTGATGATTAACAATTTTGTGTGTGTGTGTGTGTGTGTGTGTGTGTGTGTGTGTGTGTGTGTGTGTGTTAGGCTCTTTTTGGAGAAGTCCCAGCTGGAGTATTCTGAGGAGGAAAATGACATCCTTGGCCAGGGTGGCAGTGGGACCATTATCTATCGAGCCCGATATAGTAACCAGCCAGTAGCTATCAAACGCTTCCACTTCAAGAAGTGTCAACACCAGGCAATCAGCGAGACAGGTAGAGAAGCATTTCAGAGTTTTGAGTATATAGATTTTAACAAAATAAAAACATCTGAAATCTTACACTGAATATTTGGAAAGCAGATGATGGAAAATATTGCTGGACACCCCATGACATGATCCTGTCACAATACTTCACTCACGATAAAATGTTTTTGCCATTTTTAACACATTGTTTTGCTTCAAAATGGGATTTTCATGCATTCCAACACTATCACTAAAACCTGGTATTAGTGTTGGCATGAGACAGTTTTCTATCAGGCTGATGTCAGTCTGCAGCTGAATGGGCTGGTAAGTTGGCAATTACATGCAATTTTCTTCTGATAATACAGTAATTATCTGTGATCATTTCAGAGACAGAAGTTCACATTTAACTATTAAATTTGCACTCAGCAGCATACTTGCTTTATGGGAATGTAATCAAAATACAAACAGCTGACACCCAGTTAGTTGAGTAGGGATGGGTATCGTTTAGGTTTTATCTGATACCGGTACCAAACCGGTACTTTTGAAACAGTGCCGGTGCTCAAACGGTGCTCGAACCGGTGCTTAAAGAATGGAGAACACAAAATTGGTCCAAAAACCTCTCATGTTCAGCTGGTTTTTTGTAAAAAGATAACAATGTTAGCCTTTTCTGCAGCTATGGGGCATATATGGTATCACTCTTGGCTGGAAGCAGTGCTTAAACAATGGAAAAAACACAAACTTTGTCCTAAACCTCTCATGTTTAACTGTTTTCCACTTTTTCTTTGGTCATTTTAGCCTTTTTGGCCAGGGTGAAGGGAGTATCTGCCATCAAACAAGAAGACAGCCGCATGTAGCTATGATGATGTTTGCTAGTTCACCTTACATGCATTAATGTAATAACGTGGTTAGCCTACTCAACGTAAATTACACACGAACAACATGAAGCTACTCACGCAGAGAAGCTGCTGCTGCCATCATCATCATTCCTGCTACACTGGCAGGGCTAGGGGCCAGGACTCTCCTCTTCGTGTTTTTGGGGGATGTTGCTCCGGGTCGATAACAGGCAACCCACGCACAGTAGATGTGCTCGGTGTGAGGTCTCGCAGCAAGCTATCAAATACGGCGCATTTCTGGGCTTTTAAAAAAAAACGCTATGCGTCGCCAGCTGTTTCATCGGATTCGAGGTGTTACCTCCTTTGACAGTATCACAGTATCAGCTTAAAGCACTTGTTGCTGCTGAGTTTGCATATTTTGCTGTGAAGTACAGCCAGACTTTGACCGCTTCACCTTGGACATTTTTAATCTGTAGCTCTGCTCTAAAAGAACGCACGTACCTGGACCCGCCTACTATCCTTGGAAAGGTAAAATGATTGGCTAGAATCTAAAGTGTGTCACAGGTCAGGAAAAAAAAGCACCGAAATGTGCGCTGCTTTTCGGTCTGGTTACTACCGTTTATGTCAGAACCGTACCGGTACCCATCCTTATAGTTGAGTCACTTTGAGTTATGCTAATTCAAAAAAACTCATAGAGATTGATCATGTTTGCCACCTGTCTGCCTTCTGTACAGAGCAGCTGTTTCATTTACCATTTAAATATGATCAACCTATCTCTAGTAACTGGCTATATACAACAGGCCCTTGAAGCTGGCGTAGTTTAGTGTACATGTATAAATGTGTATGTATACGTGGATGGTATATCTTAAGCTTCTCGTACTCCATCTTTCTGATGTTGCTACCACTTGGTATAACTGTATCTGTCACTGTGGTAGATCCCAGTGTTGCTCTTGTGCTTAGAGCTCTTTCCTGTGTTGCCATGATTAGTGCCTCTGTTCTGTCTTTCAGTCTCGCTTTGTCGCTGAGGGGCTTCAGGCCTATGTAGAATAACACTGGGGATATGCCATGTTTTTGGAAAATCTTGCTCTAGTGTACAGTGTTGTTTGCCACGTCCCCACTGAGTTCTTGATGAAGGCTCTCACGATTCTGTTGATCTTGTACAGTTCTTAGCATTCCAGGATCCATGTGTGAGGCACTGAGTTATAGGCTTTCTTTCATTCACTCATGGCTGTCCCATTGAAAATGACTGCTCTATCTACCAGTAGCTGGCATTTCCCCCTCTGGTCTTTATGCCAATTTTCTTCTGGGCCCTGTTCATGTTTTAAACCATGCTTGTTCATCTTAACCCTTATGATGTCTAACAGGAGTTTTCATGTTGTGCTGAGGCAGGTTATTTTCCAGTAATTAGATGGTACCAGTCCCTTTTGGGGATCCTTGGGGAAGAAGAAACTGTCCAGCCTTCAGTTGGGTGTTCTAGATGTGTCTCATCCATTAGCAGCTGGTTCATTTGTACTGCCAGACGCTCATGGAGTACAGTTAACTTCTTTAGCCAGTAGGTGTGACTCATGTCAGGCTGTGGTGCTGTCCTGCCATTCATGCTTGAGACTCTTTCCTGGATGTCTGCTACTCTGATGGGTACTGAATCCTGTTCAGGTCTCCCATATGCTTTTCCAGCATTGCTTTTTTCCCTCCAGCCTTGGTGGGGTTGTTCACACCTTGTTCCCCTGCCACTACGAGCAGGAACTAGTGAAGAAAACTCTGATTTGTTCTCCTGGCTTCTGTTTCTTCAAATGGCTGTAAGTATTTGCTTGGCAGTTTCCAATGCCTCAGGATTAGGCAGCTTGCTGTATATCTTAGGCATCAGTTTCCTCATCAGGCATTTCTGCAGCTCCAATAGTTGGTTTCCCTCTGTGCCTAATCTCTTTCTCCATGGAGGGTACTGCTCTTGGTGGAGCCAAGCATTTCAGTGATCACTACCATGATCTACCATGGTGTAGATCAGCTGGTTGGTTTCAGTGATGGTAGGGATTCACATCTCGTAGTAGGACATCACGTGTCTGGGTAATCGGCCACGGAGGGACCAGGTTTCCTTGCTAGCCACGATCAGCTGCTCTCGCCCTCAATGCTTTCAGCTGGATATTGGCTTTCTCTATTTTACCGTACTATTTAGTCATTTGACAAAATGTAAATTGCCAGTAAATGTAAATCAATTAACTTTGATGGTCCCTTGTCTTTCTGTCTTCATTGTCTTAGACACCATGGTGAAACACCTCCAGTCTGCAAATGCCTATCGGAGTTTTGCTGAGTTTCGCCAGGAATCCAGTACATTGCACTCTCTCCAGCATCCCTGCATTGTCTCGCTAGTGGGCATCAGCATTCATCCACTCTGCTTCGCCCTACAGTTAGCCCCCTTGGGTAGCCTCAACACAGTGTTGGAGGAAAAGCACAAAGGCAAAAGTACGCAGTGATCTGCACCTTCTGATTTGCCATTTGAAGTTGATTTTAAAACTTGCTCGATATTACTGAGATCTGAAAATATATCTTGTCTTTCTAGGCTTCAAGTACATGCCGCTTGGACACATGCTAACCTTCAAAGTAGCCTATCAGATTGCAGCAGGACTGGGATACCTTCACAGAAAGAGCATCATCTTCTGTGACCTCAAATCTGATAACATTCTGGTGTGGTCTCTGGAGGTCTGCAAAATGTTGTGTTTTTTAAGCATTCTAATTTACATGGTGTATCAAAAAGATTCATCCAAGTAATTTTTTTCTTTTTATCATTTTTTAAAAATCAGAATTAAGATGAGCTCTATAAATTCTATAAAGGCTCCTCTTGTTTCTGTGTTTCTCATTTCTTTTAGTGTTATTTCAGCTATTACATTATATGTGTTGTGTAACAATGTCTAAGCTGACAGGCAGGAGAAAAAGAAAAAAGGAAGGATGGCGAAAACACAATAAAAGGGTATCGTAGAAATGGAAAAGTACGACATATCACCAACTGCTGCACCTGTAAGAACAAAGCCTAAAACATTCCACACCTGCAACACTAAAACATGAAAATGCGCCGACACACAAATCAACAACTTCTTGTGGTGCGTCTGTGTATGCGTCATGAAATTTACTTAATAATGAGGGTGGGAAGCCGCAGATCCACGAGATTGAATTAGCCAATCAGCCAGTTTCAACAAGCTGTAATTCTGCAAGTATTCACAGGTAACGATCGTAACACGGACTGTTAGAAAGAGGGATTAGTGAGCTTCACGTGGTTGTGGGTCAGTTTTATAACAACAGCTGGTGTAGGACAGCGTATGTCATGAGCCCGTCAACATTGTGTGTATTGTAAAGCTTTATATTCAGCCATGTATTTAAAAATTTTAACTGCAAGCTTCTATGTCCATTACTTTAGAAATATGTAGCATTTTGAAATCAGACAATTCTTTTTGATACACCTGTTTTTGAAAGTGAAAGTTCTGAGCTAATTTATTTGCTCTCCCTTTATTAAAAATACTGTAAATAGAAAGCAAAACAGTAATTTCATGTTAAAAAACCAAAACAAAAAGAGAAAGCCTGTTTCTGTCATTTCATTTGGCTTTTTAATTCACTGATAACTTCTTCCAGGTGCAGGACACGGTCAATGTTAAACTGTCTGACTATGGGATCTCTCGACAATCCTTCCATGAGGGGGCTTTGGGAGTTGAAGGCACACCGGGCTACCAGGCTCCTGAGATCCGACCAGGCATCGTGTATGATGAGAAGGTATCTGCTTTTTTTTTTTTAACCCACATTAGAAAAGTTTGTAACATTTTTTGGACTTTTGTGTGGTTTTGTTTTATGTTTTGTTTTTTTAAACCATTTTTTTAAAATGATGAGAATAAACATATCATCTCTATATAAACGGATATGTTGATATCCTGAATTTCCACATATACGTGTATGACCTGTACACAGCACCTATACATAGCACTGACCAATCATGTTTGAGCAGGCTTTGCAAGTAGAAAAAAACCAAGTGGAGAGTTAACAAGGAAAACATTAGTTGAAATGCTTCAAATCCAAGTGGTAATCGTCTGACAACAATGTGAGAGGCGAGATTTCAACTTTTCCGAAAATAACCTAGCATTTTCAAATTTCAAATCAAAAAGACCTTGATTTTTAAAAAGTCAAACTGGAGACGACCAAACTAAACTCCAGATTAGTTATACAGTCTGTATAACTTAATAAAACTTTCGAATTATTTTTATAAGCATAAATTAACTAAACGGTGCAATTTCTAAATAAATTGTGGAAGGTTTGTTGCTATTGGTGGACTCTGTAACTTGGCCATGGTGCATTTAAAACGTTGGAGGTAACCTGTTAAAGTGAGATGGCTCAAAAACACATGAGCAACTATATTAATAGGCCACAAGTGTACTGTACCTGTGATACCAGCTACACTGTACCTAATAGAATTGCTTAAACTTGTGACCTCCAACATACAGGGGTGAGATAAGAGCATGCTCTCTATTCATATGAAATGGCACTTCATCACCCGAAAATGCCAAATATTTCAGGAATGGTAAGAAATGCTTAATTACTGCTGAATTGAAAACATTTGAGCTGGTTGTTATGAGGTAGGAACGGTCTATCTACGACAAACGTGGTGAGACTAACTAGCTACCGAAGAAGAGGAAAAATGTTAGAAGTTATTAACAGACAGGAGGTAAAATGTGTATTGAATGCATCACTACTTTTCCAAGTAAATATAATTCTAAAGGTGTTATTGACATGAAACTGTAACCAGATCAGTAACAACATTTAGACAAGTCAGTGACTGGGAGATATACTCAGATCAAAATAAAATTGAACTCTTTGGATACCGTGATACACACCATGTTTGTAGGTCACAAGCTCTAATGTTTCACGTGTCTGAGCGAACACACAAACTGAGCGTCCCTTGGACCACTGTGAGCGACAGCAGACGTGTGCACTGTGGTCACGCCAGCATCCAAGCTACATGTTTATTAAAGTAATCAAATGACAGCATTTACATTTATGTTAGACGACTTTTAATGAACTGCTTTAGCTCACTTACAATGAAAATGTTAAAAAGTCTTGTTCGTGCCCTGTGTGGTATGTTAACACTATTGGAAGGAAAAATAACTTGAACTCCAATTTTGAAAACAAAACTTTATTTATTTATTTTAACTCTCTGTTAGCAAAATAAAGTATATAATGACCAATATTGGGCAAATAATTATATAATTACTGCTTCAAAAAAATGAACATAAAGTTCTAAATAAATTCTAACTGCATTTAGGACGTTTTTTACTGACTTTGTCTCTTCCACGATGTTATTTCTCTCGCCAACAACGTAGGTTACAATTACATTAGCATGACCAATTAGGCGATGACGTCATTTAGCGACTTTTAGGACAGCCAATAGCGATTTTCCTTACTGAGGAGCTGGTAACACTGGGAGGAGAGTGCTTTCGAGTGTTTTTACCGTTTCTTCCCGCAGTAAATATAAACAACGACAGTATTCAGGAAAAAAACAAACACTGCAGATATTTTTTATCATAACTCGTGTTGATCGGCTGCGTAAAACCAAATTTAAAAACTGTTATATCTTATAGTTTTTAAATTGTGGTATAGTCCACACTTTTTCCATCAATTGTTAGCTGCGTATATACGAATGTGAATCGCATCATTGGCTGGACTGTGGGATAAGGTGGCATTGTTCTGATCCCATACGGGAGCAGCCAGTCACTGACTGACTAACACTGTAAAACAGAATTGTTAAAGTTTTAATTTTAATGTCAATTCAGGTTGTAAGTGCCCTCCAGCAGTGAATCCTGGTTAAAGGTCAGGAACAGAAGCTCAGCATGTGCTAATATTGAACATCACATCCTGGAACCAACAGGAGTATTTAGACACACATGCTGGTACTGCAATGTGGTGCAAATGGATGATGGCCAGACCCCTAAGGATCATGTTTATGAGATGAGAACTGCCATTGAGAAAATATCCATAAATGTGGATCCCAGCTATGGCACAGTAAGAGGACCTGGGAAAATGTAGTCTAATAACAAAGAGGTTGGAAACAAACATCAAGCGCTGTGCTGGGACCATAACCACCAATCAGACTGCAGCTTGTTAAGGGAAAAAGACAGATACTCAGTTTTTACAAAGATATAAAAAATAATACGTCAAATGGTGAAATTAGGGAGAACAAGAAAGTCTGAATAACTTTCTAATAAAATCAAAAAATAAAATGAAAAGCTTTACCAGGCCTCATTTACTGATCCCTGAACTCTTCAGAAACCAGGCGAAAATATGTGTAACCCTCCGTCTTTGCTCCGCACTCTTCCAAAGAGTACTAATTCAGTCAAATATCTTTTCTGTGCTCTGCGGCATTAAATTCAGTATTTGATTATGTTTATTTACCTCTGGCACAGAGGCTATGCTTTTAGTAGCGTTTCAGTGTCACTGTGTCTGTAAACATGATGGCTCACGTCAACAATCCATCCAAATTTGGCTTATCAAGGTCTTTAACTTAGAAACTATAATTCTTAAAAGTGTGGTGTTTATTATCAACATATAAAAAGTACTTTATTTAGAATTAAAATATTGTGATATATTTAACCTTTGACCTCTCGTTCAAGGTCAGTAGATTAATTTGAAGGTCGAAGTGTTGCCTTATTGAGCTATTTTATATTGTTAAAACAAAAATCTAAAATTTTAAAAACTTATTAATGCTTATCCAATTAATTTCACTTTTAAATTCAAATTTTATTTGTCACACACACACAACCATACACAGTATGACATGGGGGTGAAATGCTTGTAGCTGTACAATGCCCGACCATTAAATGACAGAAAAAAAGTTTTACAATATTTACAATTTGTAAATGTTAGGGAAAATGTTCTACAGGTTACTACAAAATTTACAGATTTAAATTTACAGTAAAAAAATGTGCAAATAGCAGAAAGAGATCATAAATTATAGGAAGTGTGCATGAAGAAAAACCAGAGTGTGTGTGGTGATGTGATGTGTGGGAGAGTCCAGTCCTACACCTGGTTCAGGGCCCGAATAGCCTGGGGGAAGAAGCTCCTCCTCATTCTCTCTGTTTTGGCCTTAAGGGAGCGGAAACATCCATTGTTGGGATGGGAGAGGTCCATCATAATCTTCCTAGCTTTGGACTTGCACCGCTTGGTGTAGATGGACAGCAGGTCAGGGAGCTCTGATTGAATGATGCGTTCTGCCGAGCGCACCACTCTTTGCAGATCTCGTCTGTCCTGCTTGGTGCTGTTCCCAAACCAGGTGCAGATGTTTGACGTCAGGACGCTCTCGATGGTGCAGGAGTAGAAGTTCTTGAGCACCTTCAGTGGCAGATGGAAGTCTCTAAGTCTTCTGAGGAAGAAGAGAGAAATTCTAGGATTTATCCTAGAATTAATTCTGTCATACCGCCTTTATTTAAAAGCACTTTAAGATGAAAAAAAAAATAAAAGTAGAGAATTAGAAGAAATAGAAATAAAATAAAATAAAAACAATAAATTAAATTATGTCAATTTCTTCTTCCAAGAATAAATACTTGGAACAATTCAGCAAGCAGAACAACAGGCCACGACTCCAGGTCTTCATCAGACCAACGCCTGCTGGTCTGCTTGCTGAATTGCTCTAAGAATAAAATTCTTACATGATTTTAACCCAAATAGAGCATATGCAAATTCATAAATGGGCTGTGGTCATGAGTTCTTATCCAAGAAATGAACATTCAGAGACTGACTGGGTAGCTTTCATCTAAATGGTTGGTTTTACTTTCATAACTTCTTTTCACTCCAAATGAAATTTAAAGTTTTCTTTATTAAAGTTTTATTTACAAATTCATCAGGAGGTCTTAATAACCTCCTCAGATGCAACTCTGACACTTGACCCTTATCAACTGACCTTAATGCTCCTTTTTTGGGAACAACTCTTAAAGGTGGACATGTTCTCCTATGGCATGGTGATGTATGAGCTCCTGTCTGGGCGGAGGCCAGCGCTGGGACACCACCAGCTTGAGATAGCAAAGAAGCTCTCGAAAGGTATTCGGCCAGTGCTGGGTAGTCCACAAGAGGTTCAGTTCTGCTGCCTGCACAACCTGATGACTGAATGCTGGGACACTAAACCTGAGAAGGTGAGCTGTTTTTGGCTGACACAATGAGCAAATTTTTGTTGTGTGATGTAAGGAAAGTGTACTACACTTTATTACTTGTGTCAAAGTAGGTTGAGCTAGAGACTTATAACTTCACATTTGGAAGAAATTCTAAGAATTAGTCTAAAGAGGGGTTAGATTCCAACAATTGGTTCTACTTTTACTGCTAAATTCTGAAATAAAATCACGTCGTGTCTCTCGGGAACATGTAGAAAACAAGATGTTTTTCCTATACTGCCCAGTTCTCAATGTTAACCTACTGCGGTTTAATCTTAAGATAAGAACAACTGCTCCAACTCACCTGGTCCATTTTCACTTTCCCATATTTTCAAAAGTGCAGGAAAGTTAAAAAACCGAAAAGGACTGAACAAGCATGGTCTAAGATTTCTAGATCATGGTCATAGTGGCAAGTGTAACAATAATGCTAAAATATTTCCTAACTGAAAATTAAATATTTCCATGGATATATGGATAGCATAGAATGCAAATGATAAAACAATCAGTCCCAATAAATGTTTTGACTATAATGTCAAAATATGCATTATAGAGCGACTCCATTATGTGAGTGTGAATAGTTTTCTCTGTGTATGAGTTAGCCCTGCGACAGACTGTCCAGGGTGTGCCCTGCCTCTTGGCCTAAGACAGCTGGGATAGGCTCCAGCTGCTCCCCATGACCCGGAAAAGGATAAGTGGAGATGGATGGATGAATAATGAGCACCACAAATGCATATATATCTTCAACATTTATTTTTTCAATCACAACTGCCGATGTATGTGTAGTCACAGCCATATTTTAAGGATAAAAAAACATAACGTTTTTTGCAAATTTTAATGAAAGTCATTGTTCTGTGAATGACTTTGAGCTGAACTGCCTGTCTCTGCATTTGTGCTGCAGAGGCCAGTGGCAATGCATTGTGTGAGGCAGATGAAGGAGCCTAGCTTCGCCTGCCTCAGGTATGTATTGCCCTGTGACGTCAACTCTCAGCTCTTCCTGTCCCAGCTCCAAGGATATAGTGCTGTGTTCTGGAATGACGATAAGGAGGACAGGTTTGTGTGACCATTTCTCTTTGTACTGTGATTTATTTGCCTCTTATACACAATAATGAGCCCCACAATACACCTACCTCCATGTTTTAGTTGTCTTCTGTAGTTCAGGTCTTTTAGTGTTGTTGAGCTGGTTTTGCATTCCTGTTTATTTAGGATTGACTTGATTATTTACTTGATTTGACCCCTGCAAAGGTTTTTTCTGTCTCTGTGATGGGGTTTATTTGGTTTTCTCCTCAATGACAGTCTTTTTCACTTACATCAGCATTTCTTTGGACATCATTTTGCAAGTTCCAGTGAACTACCAACTGGAAGTTCAATTCTGCAGTCTGTCATGAAATAACAGCTGAAAAAGCCTCATCAAACCATGAAATGGATTATTAGCCTATTGTCCAGTTACTTTAGAGCCTCTACAAATGAAGTTAAATGTTTTACTTAAAAATAAAGCTGAAAATCTGCGCGCCAATTACACATTTCTGGTTTGATTTAAAATTTACTGTTGTTGTGTACAAAGAACCCTTTTATTGTCCAAAAATGTACGGCGCTAACTACATTTAACACAACATGTTTAACACAGCTGACTGAAAAAGCTCCCAGATGCATGACATAATGGCGACAATGGCTCTAGCTGTTTGTGGCAGCAGGACTGCAGGTTGATGTGTGTTTAAAAGCTGCTTCCTTGCTTTTAAACAAATACTGTTAATTGCTGCTGACTCCTTCACACTTTTCCCTCTTTTAACTCCTTTTCTGTGTCAAGACCATGTTACCTCCCCAACTCTTCCAGTGCCATTTAACTCGCATATTCTTTTCTTACTTTTGTTTGGCCACTCACACTAACTGGTTAACCAGCTCCTGAGGAAAGAGTGTACCTGGTTGCAAGCTGCCAATAAACTGCAGATCCCCTAATGCTTCAGCATACCAAGAAAATTTCATCTTCATGGAACAGTTTGAGGATGGCCCCTTCCTGTTCCAACGTGATCGCAAAGTAGTACATCAAAGTAAGGTTCATATAGACATGGATGATCGAATTTGGTGTGGAACAACTTGACTGGCCTGCACAGAGTCCTGATCGCAACCCGACAGAACACCTTTGGAATGAATCAGCAGAGTCTGCAAGCCAAGCCTTCTTATCCAGCATCAGTGTCACAAATGGATGAATGGTCAAACATTCCCATAAACACACTCCTAAACCTTTTGGAAAGCCTTGCCAGAAGAGCTGACGCTGTTATCGCCGCACATGGTTGGGGGACATCATATTAAACCTCATACATTAGGAATGGTTCATGTGCATGTGAATGCAGACGAGCAAATACTTCTGGCAGCAAAGTGTATGTGCAAGTGGTCAGAAGAAACGTCCCAGGGAACAGTGCAAACACACCAGCAGCACTGGTTGCACCTTATATAGGCAACTTTTTGTTTAAGATATATTAATGCTTATTGGTGAGAAATTAAAAATATATACAATATAATATAGAGTATTTAAACTGTAATAAACTAAAATTATATTTATAAAACATTAATAAACAATAGTAAAAAACATTTTTGTAATGCTTCATGCCAGTTTCTCAAGTTATCCATCACACATGTACTAAACGTGATAAATATTATATATTTAGCTTTAATTAACTAACCCTGTGACATCGTCTTCCAAAAAGTGCCTCTACTCATCACTGCATAAAAACATTACTATACACAATATTGCTTATTTTGTTTTAACTTCCAACTCAGTGGTTCTAAATGTTTTCAGCAAAGAACTGTGTATTGTGCAGGAACTACAGTGTGGTGAATGTTAACAAGGGTCAGGTGGAGGTGAAGAGGATGGCCTGTCCAGGTAGCAGGATTAGCTGTCACATGAAGATGGGGAACACTCTGTGGATGGCAACTGAGGTACACATCCTGAAATTCAACGTGATACAGCTGCTTTTTAAATGCAGACATTTGGTGACTCATTTATTTACTGATAACTTTTTCATCTATGAACAGCAGTCAAACAATCATGCAATGTTATTTTTCACTGGGAAGCTTACTTTTACATCTGGGTAGCTTCAGAATTTACCTGCTTTTGTCATTTTTTTTAATGTGAAAAGAGGATTTCATGAAAACCCTTTTAGGGACACGAGGACACTGAGACTGCTACAGTCTTTTATTGAGTGTCAAACCAGTGTTGGAGGGAAAGTATTAGTTTCCCAGGGTAGGAGAACAATATCAAATCCTACATTGGCTGCCCTCCACTGTTGCCACAGCTCGGGGACAACGTAGTTGTCTCTAAATCCAAAAATAAAAAAACTCATTCTTTAGTTTCATGTTTCTGTGACAGGAACAGGAGGTGTTCATCTACAGTCTGAAGGACATGTGTCCACTCAGTCAACCCCAGAAGCAGTTCTCCTGTCCCGCCATCATCACTTGTTTGTTTCCTGTTTCAGCGAGAGAGCAGGTCAGGTCATATATCAGCATATGTTTAAGCAAACACGTTTTACTCAAACCTGTGTTATTGTGTCACTCAGTACTGTGGGTTTACATACGGGCTTCAGTCTGAAACGTCTTAAAATGAATGTTGCTGATATGTCAGCAGCTTGTATCTAGAGCATTTGTGTCACATGCACTTGACAGCAAAGGAAACGAGTGTTCCACATATTTGGCTTTACATGGTGTCAACACATTGGTGCATTTTGACAGAGCATCAGTAGAAGACAAAATGAGACTTGAAGCCTAAGCAACCGTGAGCTTGTAATACAAGAGCGTCACGTACTGACCTATTGTTACATCCGTTTGAGAAGGATGGCTTAATAACGGTAGAAATGTTTTTTAAACAATATTTTTATTGTTTTTGCAACAGCATACAAAGATTGGTTTTCAGAGTAATATGCAAAATGCTTTTTATATGTGGTGCTGCATTTTTATTTACCATTCAGTTGTTGCTCCGTCATTAAAAAATAGTTCATTGAGTCAATGAGTTTTATTTGTGTAGTGCCACATGACAACAACTGCAACCTCAAGGTCCTTTATATTGTCGGGTAAAGATCCTAAAATAGCAGAGAAAAAACCACAACAATCAGATGAGCCACTGTAAACAAGGACTTGGTGACACTGGGAAGGAAAAGCCCCTTTTTAACAGGAAGAAACCTCTGGCAGAACCTGACTCAGTTCTGGATTTAACACGTGGCCAGTAAAGAGTGAAAAGCCAGTGAATAAGGAAGATACACAATAATCCCTATCAGTGCTATTGCTGCAGCAACTCAAGGCTTTTTAAGGAACATGACAACAGTAAATCACAGTAGTCCAGCCTCGAAGTAGTAAATGGATGAACTTACTGTGCAGTAAAATCTTGTGGTCAGCGGTATTGAATGCTGCACTTACATTCTAACAGTCAAGCACAGAAATTAGTCTACTGGGAGAGGCCATGAAAAGGTCATCAATAACATTTGCTAGTGCTGTACTGCGATGACCTCAGAGAGGTAACAGAAATAAACAGTTTCTCTGCATAAGTTCAGTTAGATGTTTTAAAAAGACTTTTGGCAAAGTTGGGTATTGATCAATACAGAACATTTCCTGCACGACCACCTCCAGTCTGCATACTTTTATACAGTTTTCATATTTTAACTAGCCAACACATTTTTTCTAATTAATGATCCCAATTTACACACAAATTACAGATCCTGGTTAATTTTGATGGTGAGAAAGACCAGGGGAAATTTCAGGCTTTAATAATCTTTGAGATATTCAAAATAAAGGACTGAAAGTGGGATAATGTAACATTTTTACAAAATATATATCTTGAAAACATTTTGATATCATGTACATCACTTGCTGTATATGTTCAAATTTTCTATCATAAATTTGTTTATGCAAATCTGAGACAATCCAGCAGATTGAATATCCCTAAAAGTAAATAACCAGCATCTTAAAAGCTTGTGTTGTGTAGCTCTTTAAAGATAGATATTGAGATTGAAGGACTAGTTAATGATAGGACTTCTTTAAGCATTAGAGTAGGAATGGGGTCTAGTAGAGACATTTATGGTGTAGAGGAAGTAAATACTGAACTCAGACAGACTGATAGGAGAGAGAGTCTAAATACATCTCAGCAATTCTCTTTCAAACCTCACTTGGTATCTCCCTAAGGGATGCGCCCTCTGTGGTGGTAGTGTAAAGCTGCACTACCACCACCTCTGTTCCAGACAGACAAATCACTGCAAGGACACATTTTCAGTTTCTTCATCGTGAAGATCATTCGTGAACACTAATGATGCCGTAATGTAATCCATTTTTCTGGTTTCAGGAATAACTGTTGCACTTAATATTCATAATAATTATAATAATATATAGAAGAGTTGACTGAGTAACCACATTAATTTGACTGAGGTCTATGTGGGCACCCTGCTTTCAGCCTACCATGCTGAGCGGTTTGAGGACATGAGCCAACTGCTGGATACGGAAACTCCCAGTCTTACGGTTTGGGAGGAGATAATGTTGTTACAGAGCTTATTCTTCAGGTCTCTAGGGGGCAGTGCAGGGCTGTGACCATCCAGTTTCAGTGCTTATGGGTGTAATTTAGACTGGCACTCACCCTGAAGGTTTTCACCAAGTATATCGAAGCAATGGAAACCTCTTGCGAGTGGCGAGGCTCAGAATGTTTGCACGTTTTGCATATTTAAACAAACCACTATGCGCTGCAACAGGAACAAAGACCAGACCATAATTATTCTATCACCCTTTTCACACATGCAAATGTCCAATCCAGTCAGATCACACCAAAACGGTCATTAGTCTGTGAGAATAGCACATGGAATAGTCTGGCATATTCCCAATGTTCGAGTAGATGTGAGCTGTAGATGTAGGTGTGCTTCCTAATGCACAGTCAACAACAAACAAAAACAAAACATTGTATTTTCAGTTGTGAAAACGCATCTGAAACCATAGTTCAGTTTCAAAAAGGGCTGATTATTGGTAGACCTTTTGAATCAAGAAATCACCTGAATAGAACCTCTCTGACAAAGTCAAGTAGTTGAAAGGGTTACAAAGCTTTTTCTAAGACTTTGGAACTCCAATAAACCGTAGCCCCATAATCCAGATCCATCATTCAAAGAAGAACAATATTTCTTCACTCTCTGTGTTTATCCACTACTTTGCATTTAATCATCAGTCAGCATCGATCTCTGCCTCTCTTTGGGAATGTGTCTCTTGTTCTGTTTCCCTTCCCTCACCCTTATCCACTCATGACAGAAGGTTGCTCCTTCCGGAGTATGGTTCTGCCAGAGGTGTTTTTTCCCTGTTAGAAGGGAGTTTCTTCCTTGCTGTTGTCACCAAGGGTTGCCTCATAGGTCATCAATTGTTGGGGTTTCGTGTCTATTATTGTATAGTCTTTACCATCTTATATGAAGTACCTCGAGGTGACAGTTGTTGTGATTTGGTTCTATATAAAAAAATAATTGAATAGTCTGTGGACTGATGGGACAAAAGAAACCTTGTGGAAGGATTTCGTCCCATTACTATTTTATAAATGATGAAGCTCCACTGCTTCAGGACCTGGACGGCTTGCTGTCATTGATGGACACGTGGATTCTGCTCTCTACCATAAAATCCTCAAGTGTAACGTCAAGCCATGTGCTTGTGCTCTGAAGGTAAAGCACTTTTGGGTTATGCACCAGGACAAAGATATGAAACAAGCAAGTCCCAAACATAACATAAGCAAAGCCCCCTGTAATTGCTCAAAAAAAGGCGCCACTAGTCAGTTACTGGTTCTCTGAACCACTGTTTGGAACTTAAGTAGAAACAACAATTGAGATTCCTTCCCCAATCTGAAGATGAAAAAAAGCAATACTTAATTAAAAAAGCAAACCCAGAACATACAGATACCAAACTAGAGGGATACACGTCTGCCCTGCCCTGTCCACAATGCCTCTCACTGAAGGTAACTCTGGATTGGACTCCAGTCCTTCTCCATAAGACTGGTTTCAAAATCCAAACTGTGGGTTGACATGAGCCTGACTATAGAGAGGACCATCCTGGTCTCTACATCACCCAATCCATAAGCCACCAACCCCTATAGCACCTAATGCAGGTGGTAGACCAACAAGTGAGCAGGCTTATGTTCTTGTGCTGTGCTGAGCCGGCTCCATGGTCTAAGGTGGAGTTGTCAGGCATTCTCCCTCAAGTCCTGCAGGGTTTGGAGTTAGTTACATATTTTTTTAAACCTGGTGCTTTTCTGACACAGCCCTCTTAAGGATTCGTCTCTTATCCTGTTTTAAACAACTGACCTTTCATACATTAAATCACATGTGTGAACCACTACACTATATAACCACCTCGCTTTTCGCCCAACAACAAACCTCTCCACCATGGTAAGGTGGAGGGGTTTGTAAGTGAGGTAAGGTGGTTTACAAAGAGAGTGAAGAGTGAAACGAGTATTTAAATGTAAAAAGATTTTTTTCTCCTCCTATTAAGAGCCTGGACAAAGTGTTTGCAGGGATGTCGGACGGTCTGTTGGCGGTGTATAACGTAGTGGAGGACCTTCCACTAGAAGGAGAAACATACATCTGCTCCCACACCCTGAATAAGACAGTGTTTGGTCTGAAGGATTCAGATCCCAGGCAGAGACCTTATCCCATCAGGACCATGGCTCTCGTTGGCAGTGGATCCCAGGTGAACAGACAGTACTAACCATGACAATGAAGTTA